>NC_091131.1:90617329-90917329 GCF_040183065.1 Periplaneta americana | reverse complement strand
AGTGTTAAATAAGGTAATAATAGACCAAAGAAATGATTAACATAGTGAAATAAAACTGATATATTAAAAATAAAAATCATATTCTACACAAGTAATATTTGAAGAAAGTTCATATTCTTGAGACAAAAAAAAAACAGTTTTTCACAATTCGCTTTAGAAAGTAGTCAATATCCGACAGATCCTTTACACTATGTACACTACAATACCTATTTTTACTATTTTCACTATCATAAAGAATGTAGACTTACATTGTTCAAATATACACTATTTAGAAAATGAGTTGGCTATAGTATTATTAAACAAAAACATTTTGTATTACAATACACAACACTATACATAAAAGCGTAAATAATGCTTGATCAATGTAGGCCTACATTCTTTATGATAGTGTAAAGAGTAAAAATAGCGTATTTCAGTGTACAGTAGTGGCAAAAATAACGTACCGACCCTTGTAGCTATTTCAGAGCCTTGTTCGCTCCAGAGCACGATAGACTGGTAACTAAGACTTTCGTGGTTCTAATCCTACCTGGGAAGGAAACTTTTTTTTTTGTTCCTTATTCAAATTTATTCCCAATACTTTTCGATTGCTGATAAAATTCATGTTCTGGGAATAATAAGTTAATTAAGTAGTCAAATATCGCTGCAAGCGAAAAGTATTGGGGATAAATTTGAATAAGGAACAAAAAAACGTTTTCTTTCCAGGCAGGATTCGAACCACGAAAGTCTTAGTTACCAGTCTATCGTGCTCTGGAGTGAACAAGACTCTGAAATCAGCTACAAGGGTCGGTCCGGTTTTTTTGCCACTACTGTACATAATGTAAATAATTTAAATTGTAAATATTAGTGTATTTGTTAAAGCGGTCCACGTTTTGTTCTGCCCAAGTTGACCAAATAGGAGTTGCATGAGCAGCCAATCACGTACTTCGCTTGTATAAGCACGCACTAGTCCACTGAAGAACTCCAGTAATACTTAACCTTGCAGCCTCGTTGGACAAAATACGGTTCCTAGCCATGGATAATTATCTCCTGGATAAAATTTATATAGAACTTTCATTCCAAAACTTCCCAGTCTAAATAACTAATTTATTTAAATAGAATTCAACTAAAACAAAAAACATGTCAATTTAGACATTGTGTGAATGCGTGAAACCAGGCTTAATTGCACTTTAGATTTCACTCCCACCCCCAGCTATCCCCTTTAGAAATTTCAAATGACACCCCTATATTGTTATACTTAAATATGAAAGAGCATTCAATTGTTTATACGCCTCATTCATTTATTTCACATCTTTTGTTTTATATCGTTGCCTGATATCTTCGATTGTTGTTACTGTTGATTAGATCTGAAGCTACAAATACCATTGAAACTTTCAAATATTAATTGGGGATGATAAAAAAATTATTCACAAAACGAGAAGATGCAGAATGGTAAAAATAACTTTCTTTTTAATTGCTAGTACGACCAATAAACATGTTGCAATGCCCTCAGGAGAAGAGGCCAAGAACATCGTTAATGAATTTCATGATCTTTCTGGCTTCCCAAATGCCGTAAGTGTAACTGTCGGTACTCACATTAGGATACAGTGAAATGATTCTGAAACAGATATAGTCCCTGATCAGGCCCATATAAAACAAGGTACTGAATTCAATTTGAATATTAACTTACTAGTAAATTATTACTTATTAACCAGAATAAATGCAAACAGTAAGATTCACGCTAATCACAGCCTTTACAATTGAATCTACTGTACAACTCCAAGAACAGCTTTTCTGATATTCTACTAGCTGATTTTAGAATTAATTTATACACACGGTTAAATTTAATTTTTTGGTTTGCAGACATATAAATAGTACAGTATGCAAAGAGCCTATAATGGTAGTAATTAAGACGCAAGTATGATTGTTCATGAAACGAGCGCAAGCGAGTTTCATAATTTTCATACAAGCGTCTTAATTACCATTATAGGCAAGTTTCATACGACTTTTTATGTTCGACCATATTTCTAACTTGAAAGTATTGAAAATTAGGTCTTTTTATGGTTATGTGCGAACTGGCCTGAATTGTGAGATGTGCGCGGACGCGAAAGTATTGATTTTTTCCGAGGCCGAATGTCATTGACCTTGGCACAGAATAAGAATGAAAATTAGTCTGATATAACCTGGAAATTGATTTAGAATTGAAAACCGTGATGACAAATTGAATTTATTTGAATATTATTTACAATTAACGCTAATTATTATAGTAATAGAACATAACCTTCTGCGACAGTATTGGATTTCCAGCCTCCGTGACGTTTCGCTAATTGTCTGTCGATTGCATATCCGAGAATAATCGATATAACGGTACAAAGCTGACTTGTGATTGGCTGAAGACCTGTACTTTAATGCGTAGGTGTACTTTAATGACATGCATTAAAGGACTGCTATCAGGTGTATAATTACTACATTTCGGCATGGTCGAGCATAAAAGTTATTATACAAGGCTTTCATTTCAAAACTTCCCAGTCTAAATAATTAATTATTTAAACTGAATTCAATTAAAACAAAAAACACGTCAATTTAGATATTGAGGGGGAAGTCTGAAACCAGGCTTAATTGCATTTTAGATTTCACCCCCACTCCCAGCCACTATTAGTAAGTTAGCAATGCATTCCTCTGCCCTTCGGCGTAAGGAAACACTCACTCTTTGAAATTGATGTGGTTCCTTCAAGTGTTCCCATAACCAAAAGTCTAGGGAATTTAGGTTTGGGCAACGAACAGACCAAGGTGCGGGGCTTCCCTGACTAATCCAGCGGTTCTGAAATGTCAACGTCAGGTGTTCACGCACATTGCAGAGAAAATGTGCTGGTGCGACATCGTGCATGAACCACATCTTTAGTCTCTGCTGACATAACACATTCTCCTGAAAAGCAGGCAATACGTTAATAACAAAGTCCTGAAAGTCTCTGTGGTAGCACGTATGGCCCTATTAATTTATCACCAAGAACGTATGCCCATACGTTGATTGAGAATCGGTGCTGATGCCTTGTTTCTTCAACTGCATGGGGATTTTCATCAGCCCACAAATACTGATTACGAGAATTCACATCATATCTGCTGAAACCCGCTCATATTCGCAACCAGACTTTTCTCTTCAGTATTCCTTGCGACGTAACATTATTCCATGCCAAGAGTGTCAACTACGGTAAGATTAGTTTGTAGTCTGCTGTATTGTAGGACAGAGAAACGCACTGCCATAAATGGACGTCACATTGAGCACCTCCTACGAACAAGTATTCAGATCTTAGAAAGTTTGTGTTGTAGGACCCATTTTTATTAGACATTTTACCTTGTTTTGATGTATACAACACCTCCTAAAATATTGGATACTTTTTAACACCCTGTACATATAATTATTTATTTATTTATTTATTTATTTAATCATAATTTATTTAATTATTTATTGTTTGTTTATTTATAATTTATTAAAGGCTAATGTGTGTGAATTACATTCAGAGAATCAAAATTGTCATAAATGATATATTCATGGAACAAGCAACACAATAGTAATATTTGGGCTTTTTTATTATCAGCTCATAAAACAGATTTATAAGAAAAATTGCAAACTTATAATAAAATGAATAGAATAACAAGGAAACGTTTTGGGAAAAATATGACACCATAATTAAAATTAAAAATACATAGTATTACTTCCAAAGCAGCTTTAAAAATGGTGTGAGGTCTGGATATTGAGTAAGAGGGACAAACAAACACTGGGAGCATCAAAAATGAAATTTTTGCGACATCTTTTGGAGATTATACAAGTTTAGACGAAAAAAGGATTTTTTTAATTTAAGCAAAAAAGTTGAACTGGCGTTTAAGGAAATGAAGAATGTGATAGCAACAGAGTTTATGGAATCCCCAATGAATTCGTGAAATGCTTGGGGGAAATAAGAAGCCAATTTTATCACAATGCAACGAAATGTATGAAAAAGGCGAATGGTCTGAATATTTTAAGGAGACAATGTTGCTTCCAATACCGAATAAAAATAATATCAAGAAATGTAACTAGATCAGAATTATCAGCCTGATATCGCATTCGGCGAATATTCTCTTGCGAATACTGAATCGACGTTTATATTCTAAGACGGAAGAACAGTTGGAAAAAGAGCAATATGGCTTCAGGAAGGGAAAAGGTACGAGAGATGCAGTTGGACTGCAGGGAACAATCGGCGAAAGATATCTAGAGAAGAATAAAGAATTGTGTGTAGAATTTGTGAACTTAGAAAATGCTTTTGACAGTTTAGACTGGACTAAACTGATGGGGACCCTAAAGAAAGTAGGTGTGGATTGGAAAGAGAGAAGGCTGTTCAGTTATCTTTATATGAAACAACGAGTCAAAGTCAGGATAGGAGAAGAAATGTCGAAGAAGTAAAATTGGGACAGGAGTACGTTTAGGATGCCCTTCATCATCTACTCTGTTCAACATCTACTTGGAAGATTTAGTAAAGAATTGTTTTCAGAAAATGGGAGGAGTGATAGTAGGAGGAAGAAGAATAACGTGGATAAGATTTGCTGGTGATATGGCGTTGTAAGCAGTAGAGGAGATGATACTAAGGGCTATGTAACTGGAGCTATATCACAGCTGCGAGCAGTATGGGATGAAGATAAATGCTAACAAGACGAAGACCCTGGTCATAGGAAGAAAAATAAAGAAGGCAAACTTGCGAATTCTGAATGAGGTAGTAGAGCAAGTGAACAGCTTCAAATACTTGGGGTGTATTACACGCAGTAACATCATCTGCTGCCAAGTAGTCAAAAGGAGGATAGCAATGGCCAAGGAAGTTTTTAATAGAAAAAGGAGCATCTTCTGCGGACCTCTGGAGAAAGAACTAGTGAAGTGCTTTGTATGGGGCAGAAACATGAACATTACAACGAGTGAAGAGAAGCAAATAGAAGCATTTGAAATGTATATTTGGAGAAGAATGAAACGTGTCAAGTGGACAGACAGAATAAGAAATGAAGCTGTGTTGGAAAGAGTGGATGAAGTAAGAATGTATCATATGTTAAACGACATTAAGCTATATGGTTCATATGAGGAGACAAAGAGGAATGCAGAAAATAGGAAAGATTGAATAATCCTGGGTTTGCAGTGAAAGACCTGTCTTTGGACAGAATATTGACTGAAATGAATGAAATGAAAGACGAAAGTATCAGGGAAATACTGAAATTGGAAAGAATGTTTCAAAAATAATATACTATAAAAACAGTGGGTAAATCATCCAATCAATATCTCTAACACCAGGATACATAAACAAGCATTTCATTACCAACCAACTGCAAAACGCAACATAAGAAGACCGAAATATAGATGAAAAAACCTACTTCAACTTGAGAATTAAAGAACAGACAGCAAGCCTGACTGTTCACAATTCGTGATTATGTTGACAAAGATGACGATGATACTCAATAATTAATATGGCAAAATAAAATTCGCTATCTTATAATAAACCTACATTCAACTTGTATGAGTAGGTGTACTCATTCATGGCTATTTGCTTATTTATTCCTTTATCCGTTCACTAAATATTATTTATATTATAATAAATTGTAAGATAGAGGAGACGGCAATGAACCTACGGGTTCCTTAAAAACCATTTGTAAGTATATAATTGTAAACTTACTTATCTCTCCATTTATTTACGTTATGCATGATCTAATTAGGCTTTAACTATTGATTTGCTTTAGGAGAATAATTAGCTAATGATGACGACTGTTATAGGAGAAAATTCAACACTCGAGGGAAATACACAATAAGAATGAAGTACTCGAAAGAAATCTGCTCGAGAGGAACAATGTCCTTAAATATATTCATTAAAATTTTAAATAAACCTCACTGTCAATATCTGTCATAAGGACAAGCGCTGTGTCATCAATAATAGGACCTGTTGCTCGTGACACCCCTGACTGGACATGGAATTAATGCAAGAGCATCCTCTGCTCGGTGCCACCATCTAAAGGGGGAGAAGCAAATCTTGCCTGCGCCATGATGGATGTTCGTAGTCCTATAGTAAATGTCCACGTCAAACTGAATTAGGTAACCTCTCACGTGTTCCCCAAGATCCACACAAGGGAACCAAGAAGAGCAGAGAGCAACTCTCGAACATGCTATAGACCTACGTGTGATACTTCATTTATCATATCGCGTATAATGAACATTGCTGATGCAGATTACATATTGACAGTATTAATGCTCACGTGACGTCTTTCGGTGTCCGAGATAACCTACGTAGTTGAAATAGAAAATAAGCATTTCATAATGTATCCTAAAGAGAGAGAATGAAATTGAGAAAAGGCGAAAGGAATGGAGAAGCATGGAGGAAATAGGAATAATAAAGTCGGGGTGGAAGAAGAGAACGAGAAGGGAGAAAGAACGAGGTAAGAACCTAAAAAGAAAAGAGAAAGAAAGCAGTACGAATGAAAAAAGAAGAAAAAGGAGAAAGAAAGAAAGAAAGAAAGAAAGAAAGAAAGAAAGAAAGAAAGAAAGAAAGAAAGAAAGAAAAAAAGAAAGAAAGAAAGAAAGAAAGAAAGAATAAACGAATGAATATAAATTTTGATACAATCCTAGACAAAAAGAAATTGATATTAAAGAAAGGAATAAAATAATAAATTATAAATAAATACAGAAATTTGGAAGGAACAAGGTAGACAAACTGAAGAAGAAATTCAAAACTAACAATAGATAATAATTAAACAGGCAATTAAATAAATAAATTGAAAGACAAGAAGTAAAGAAGGAATTATTATATATAAGAGCAACGAAGAAATTCAGGAGAATAAAATGGAAATATGTTGAGAACACAAGAAGAGAAAATTAAAGAGAGAGAGAGAGAGAGAGAGAGAGAGAGATGTGATAAAACAGTAAAAACCTGACAGAAATTTTCATTGAATTCCTTGCTTGAAAAGTTTATGCTCTTCGTGATTGTTATTGTAAACATGGTTGGGATTGTAATGATTTTTGGAATTTGGAATACAATTTTGATATTTCTTTCCGTTTCCCTCATTATATCTATTTCCCCGCATTTAAATTTAACAAGGCGGAGCCTTTTCGTTAATTATTTCATAATTACTTATAGGGTAAAAGTTGCTAATACTGTGATACAGGTAATATTATGTTAGTTCTTTTCGAGAATTTATTACAATTTTACTGAACGAGCGAAGGACCGGTTTTGTGCAGCAACTTGTCCACGAACATTCTCTTAATACGTTGACGCAAAAAACCGATCTTCCTCTCGCTCAGTAAAATTGTAATACGTTCTTAAAAAGAGCTATCATAATACGAGTATTACTCATATCACAATATTACCAACCTTTACCCTACATTATATGACACTCAGCCTCGAAACAATAATGTAACTGACAGTCAAAATTATTCACACATCAATATGACAATGAGTAATTTTAAGTTTTAATTAATAACAATATGTCATTATAGGCAATTGAATTCATTTGGATATTAAGGGGACACTAAACTATATTTTGGAACTTTTTTCCTATTTGACCAATCTTTTTGAAATTTGGAGAAAAAGTTTAATATACACATGGAAAGTAACATGCAAAATCTCAGCTTATTAGATCCAATACATTTCAAAATAAAAAAAAAAATTCAATTTTTAATCAATCATTAATTGAAATATCACTTTTAATTATCATTTTTTATTTTTTGGCTTCGTGCATTTGACTGTGCCTTCTCAATGAATAGGGGGAGAATTCTGCATATTGATTTAGTTCTGTCACGTAAATTAGAAATTTAATTTTTCATTTCTATGACACTTTTTCTCCAATTTTTAAGTTGAGTGTCCCCTTAATGCCTCAATTAAATTCTATGGAATTTCAATATGTTGAATTAACTTTTTTCGTCCCTATACTCCCCGCATTTATTAATCATCTCTATTTGAGTCGGCCTGGGTAGTGTAGTTGGTATAGCGTTGGTCTTCTGTGCTCGAGGTTGCTGGTTCGATTCCGGTCCAGGTCGACGGAATTTGTGTTTAAATGTGACAGGCTCATGTCAGTAGATTTACTGGCATGTAAAAGAACTTCTGCGGGACAAAATTCCGGCACACCGGCGACGCTGATATAATCTATGCAGTCGTTAAATAAACCATCATTTTTTCTCTATTTGATCAGCCTACGCATAACAATTTTCATTAAATTAATTTAAGCTCAATATTTCCTTGAGCTTTTATATTTACTGTGCACATTCCCAGTCTGAGCGGAACAGCACACCTCTTATTGCTTACGTGACGTAGATCTCTTTGATGACGTCACCTTATTAACAGAAAATGTGATCAGATTTCTCAAAAACAACAAATCCGTTGCCCGACACTCCATCAAGGGCCAGGCGACTGCTAGTCTCAAGCTCATGTCCATATTCCTGAGCAGAGGTGAACGATATCGAACCAGAAAGGGTGTAACGTGTGCTCAGCACGATGATTCCTCCAACCGTTACTACTCACCTGCAACCCGGATATTGCTACTCACTGTAGCTTCCCAAATTCATTACACTGCTGGGTAGGCACAGGTTCCATGCATTGGCCAAAATTTCACGATAAAATTTCTTCCCTCATAAAGACTCGGAGCAACACTCATTTAGTAATGCTAGTCCAGGGATGCAGAACTGGTGAAAGAGGAGTGGAAAGCATGGGGAAAGCGTTGGTTCCCCGTCCACACTTCACCGGCGTTGAATGACGTATCTGTGGCCCGTACGCAATCACATAAGACAGACACTGAATACAAATCCGCTCCCTACAAAGTCAATGATGCGGAGATGGAAGGAAGAGGTGAGTGACGCAACGCCACAATTGTCGCTCAGTTCTCCAAGCTTACGCTAGTCTAAGAAATGACGCTCTAAATCACGCAGCTACGGAGTGGGAAAAGTTGAATAAGTACTTGAACACTTCGTGAAAAATTATTGGCACAAAATCGATAAAATTGGAATATTTTTAACACAATGATTAGAGGAAATTGAATATACACTAGGTCTCCATCATTCTTGTTAATATGTCGTTATTTTAGGAGCCCAGTTCAAATTCGATCAGATATCCCTGACAGAATCTGTCGAATTTGTAATGGAAAACAGTGATGCAGGAAAGTCCGGCATTTTCATATTTCATCATTTCATCATCGCCGAATACCACATGTAGAGGTGTAAAATATTAGAGAGTATCCGTATTTTTTACAGATGTCCCTCCGCTGTTACGGCATTATGGCCAAAGTGAAAATTATCAGGAAAAAGAAAAACATATACAGGACCTATTTATCTTCCGAAAAGAGAAGAAAAATAGACTATCCTACACAAAAATTTTCTGACTGAGAATAGATACCTCTATCATGTAGTAGCTGATGATACGAGCGTGTTTCAAAAAGTAAGAGTAATAAGACTAATAAGAGCTCTCGAACTTCATTTTACAAGCAGATATACTGATACACAGTAGTAGGATAATGGTACGCATTACTTTTCAATATACTCATCATGCTTGTCCAAACACTCGTTCCAACGATAGACCAAGACATAGAAAAAATCTGCGTCACGACGACTTGCTGAACAGCCTTATCAGTGCGGAATTTTCCTACTACCCAGGTGCTTCTTCAACGGTCCGAGGAGATGGAAATCACTGGGTTCCAGGTTGGGGCTGTAGGGAGCATTGTCTAGTAACTTCCGCCGGAAGCGGCGATTCATACCGTACACCTCAACAATTTGACGAATTTCTGCTGGTGAGGTGCCCTTCAGACGCAAAAAACCGAATCGTACTATGCATTTCTAGGTTCGACCATGTTTTCGTGGGCGCAGCAATCTTATGTGCAATTTATATTGCGACGGTCTGATGCAACACAAACGCTATTTAATGCCTGCGTCATAAAGCTATGGTCGGCTGCTGCGATCCTGGTGGAAAATTTGAACAAGAGGGGAATATGCTGACCGTGAGAGCTCATGTTACCTTACTTTCTGAATCATACTCGTAATTAACATAGAAAAAAAAATTCTTATCTTGTCTACTTATCCAAAGTTTCCAAAATGTGGTTAATGAAGTTGAGCTTAACAGACTTCAAGAGGATTTGCAGCTTACCAATGCGATACTTTTCCTGAATACATTGTAAATTTGTCTAGACTTGATGAAAACTGGGCCAAAATTGCTAGGTTCAAAGCATAAAATATTAAGTTGTGTTTGCAGTTCTAATTGAAGGGTTCAAAGTCATAGTGGGCCAAGCGCCATTTATTAAAAACGGAGAAAATAAGGGTTAAAGTTAAGTGAATGAATACCATAGTTTAATGAAGATTGACATATCATTTAGTTTTAATGTGTATACTTTATATTACTTGCTATATGTTTCCATTGAATTATGGTCATAACTTAATTTTAACCCTTGTTTTCTTCGGTTTTAGTAAATGGCGTTTGGCCCACTATGGTTCTGAATCCTTCAATTGTGGCGCATAATATGATTCTTCAATGTTGTGAGGAAAAAAATCAGACAGACTTAACTTCTCTAATAATCACATCATCAATACTGGAATCTGTCCTGATTCAGAAGACAAAGATAACATAAGGACAAGACGTATCCTTCAAGAAGATATTAAAAAAGAATAAATAAATAAATAAATAAATAAATAAATAAATAAATAAATAAATAAATAAATAAATAAATAAATAAATAAATAAATAAATAAATAAATAAATAAAGCAGCTATTGGTATAAAACATGCCACAAATAATTTTTTGTAGAAGTGACAGATAACATGTAATTATAGGCGTAAAATATGCTTGACATCCGACTTTGCCAGAGGTAACTCACGCGCCCAATGAAGTTACTGGTAATCCACTTAGAAGGCTTGTATCTTTGTGATTTTGGAGGAAACAGCTTCAATTTTTTTAATTCATTATTTAACGACGCTGTATCAACTACTAGGTTATTTATCTTCGGTGAATTTGGTAGCAAGATAGTATTTGCAAAGATGAGGCAGAGGATTCGCCATAGATTACCTGACATTAGTCATACGTTTTGGGAAAATCTCAGAAAAAACTCAACCAGGTAATCAGCCCAGCGAAAATTGAACCAACGCCCGAGCGCAACTTCGTATCAGAAGGTAAGCTCCTCGACCGACTGAGCTATGCCGGTAGTTGACAGCTTTAATTTTAAACGTTAGACACTTTTTAAAGTCCTACATTTGAACCATACTTACCTATGAAAATGAGTTGTAAATTCACATCAGGATTCCAATAAACTCGAATTGCATAAGGTTAGCATCATCATTTTAACATGTTTAAAGATAATATTTGTCGGAAAACTTCCACACCCACGCGCTTCCTTGTTGTCTTCCTCATCTCTCTGACCACAAGATCAGTGAATTCAGCAAATAAAACGTTTTGTTCTGTAACTGCCACTAAAAGTACTAAAAGACTTACAGAAGCAATAAAATATATTGTCTGTTTTGGCGAAAGTGTTCCCGACCATTCAGTAGAGATAACTTCAAGTGGGATAGTTAGAGATTAGAAAGAATGAAAGAAAATAGAGAGGGATCTTCAAACGTATTTCGGACCAAAATATCGGTCATAAACTAGAAGTAAATGATCTATTTCTGTAACCACTTACATCTTCTGGTTCTCTGTAACTTGCAATCCTTCCGATTGAAAACAATAACGAATTAAAAAAAATTAAAACATATTCGAATTTATGTTCAGATTATTAATACAACTTTATACACAAGGCATGCAACTGACGGATTTCATGTACTTAAAATATATTTTATTATTAGAGGATGTACATTTTCTGCATGAGTGAAACAAGAGCACTCCACGATGTAGACAGTAGTCTTTCTTGAGATCATTAAATTTCAAGACGCTTAAGACATATTATTATTATTATTATTATTATTATTATTATTGTATTTTCTAATTATAAGAAAAATTAAGATGAATTGTAGAGATACTACAAGAAATCTATTTCGAGTCTGTCATGGATATAATCTCCAAATGAGTTATTTTGTGTGAGCATTGCTGAAAATGTATTATCATCGTTATTATTATTATTATTATTATTATTATTATTATTATTATTATTATTATTAATATGGCAGAACCATAACATAAACCTCGTTAATGACACATTATTTATTCACTAAATTGTTTTGTTTATAACACTTTGTCCTTGTGTCAATCTTTTAATAGAAGAAGTTTATAGCAATAACTATATTATAATTATAAGTCTCGTAATAAATATTTTATACATCTTTACATACATACATACATACATACATACATACATACATTACATAAAATACATACAATATATAAATACATACCATACATACAATATATATCACAGATACAATGCACACCATATATACAATATATACCATAGATACAATGCATATCATACATACAATACATATCATACATGCAGTACAAATCATAGATACAACGCATACCATACATACAATACATATCATAGATACAATGCATACCATACATACAGTACATATCATAGATACAATGCATACCATACATACAGTACATATCATAGATACAATGCATACCAAACATACAATATATATCATAGATACAATGCATACCATACATACAGTACATATCATAGATACAATGCATACCATACATACAGTACATATCATAGATACAATGCATAACATACATACAGTACATATCATAGATATAATGCATACCAAACATACAATATATATCATAGATACAATGCATACCATACATACAGTACATATCATAGATACAATGCATACCATACATACAGTACATATCATAGATACAATGCATAACATACATACAATACATATCATAGATACAATGCATACCATACAGACAGTACATATCATAGATACAATGCATACCAAATATACAATATATATCATAGATACAATGCATAAAATACATACAGTACATATCATAGATACAATGCATAACATACATACAATACATATCATAGATACAATGCATGCCATACATACAGTACATATCATAGATACAATGGTCCACACCTGTGGAGTAACGGTCAGCGCGTCTGGCCGAGAAACCAGGTGGCCCGGGTTCGAATCCCGGTTGGGGCAAGTACCTGGTTGAGGTTTTTTCCGGGGTTTTCCCTCAACCCAATACGAGCAAATGCTGGGTAACTTTCGGTGCTGGACCCCGGACACATTTCACCGGCATTATCACCTTCATTTCATTCAGACGCTAAATAACCTAGATGTTGATACAGCGTCGTAAAATAACCCAATAAAATAAAATAGATACAATGCATACCATACATACAATATATATATCATAGATACAATGCATACCATACATACAATATATATATCATAGATACAATGCATACCATACATACAATACATATCATAGATACAATGCATACCATACATACAGTACATATCATAGATACAATGCATACCATACATACAATATATATCATAGATACAATGCATACCATACATACAGTACATATCATAGATACAATGCATAACATACATACAATACATATCATAGATACAATGCATACCATACATACAGTACATATCATAGATACAATGCATAACATACATACAATACATATCATAGATACAATGCATACCATACATACAGTACATATCATAGATACAATGCATATCATACATACAGTACATATCATAGATACAATGCATAACATACATACAATACATATCATAGATACAATGCATACCATACATACAGTACATATCATAGATACAATGCATACCATACATACAGTACATATCATAGATACAATGCATACCATACATACAGTACATATCATAGATACAATGCATACCATACATACAATACATATCATAGATACAATGCATACCATGCATACAGTACATATCATAGATACAATGCATACCATGCATACAATACATATCATAAATACAATGCATACCATGCATACAATAAATATCATAAATACAATGCATACCATACATACAATTCATACCATGCATACATACATTCATTATATGCTTTCATAGTTTACTTCCCAAGGACACATCTTTCTCTGCAAACTCAGCATTCTTCAATCTTCCCTCTTTTCTGCCCAAAATTTCAAGATTACATTGTCCAGAACTGAAGAATATATACACTTACTTAATGTAACATACATACACGGTTTTCTGAGAACACATGATATAGGTATGTCTCTTACATGCATGTCAGTAACATTAGTATACTGTGCGCGTACCTACGAAACTTAAAGTAAATTGAATACTAAGTAATGAATAAAGCCTTGCTGAAGATAGAAAACTTTATACTCTGCTCAAGGCATCATTAAATGTTATGGAACTAATTTTTAAGTAAGCAATAAATTTAATATGTCAATTATCTGATTCTAAGTCCGAAATTTTCGCTTGGAGAATACACATTATTATTGGCAAGAATGATTTCCAGCTTCAGAGCTCGTAAAAAGGACAAAACTGGCATTTAAAAATATATAAAGTGAACAAAAGAGAACATTATTCTTGAATCAGAAGCGATCACTCTTAAATTGAAGTAGTTCTAATCAAATCATCAGGAATATGTTCTCGTGTGAGCAGATTTTTACTGATGACGTGAACGTGGCTGAAATTATAATTCTTGGAATCTCAACAAGTTTATTTTTTCCCGCATTTATTTTCTTTACCTCTCAACTTTAGAAATGGATGTACAAGTTCACTTTTATCAATATATGATCAAAGAGGAAAACAAATTATTTAACTAAATCGTTAGCATTAAACTGGACATAATCTATTGATATAGTATATTTTTATGAGATTTAATTAAATTGAATTGAGAAATGGCAGGTCGAAGATGAAGTTTGTCGAAGTGGAGCTAAACAGGAGAATTCCGAAGAAAATATTCCGTAGAATTTTTCGTCACCAAACATGTCTCCAATCACGAGCGGAGTTCGTATCCAATTTTGCGGAGTTTTAACCTCGCGCTCTAGAAATTATCTGTCTTAGTTATAACTACATTTACTTAATAATGTTTACAGAAGCATCCTCTCATATCAATCAGAGTAAATCTCTGCATAAGTTAGTTGTTTACAATTATTTTTATCATCCTCTGGTGTCTCCGATTATTGTAGGGAATAGAGCAGTTACCTGCAGCGTGGTATATTAACGGTGAATTCCAAGACATTTTGAACGAGAATAAACAAGATTGGTCGAGGAAAATGGGGATAAATATGCAAACTATGTATATAATTATATGTGTTTTTATCGCGACTAGTCAATAATAATATTTGCGAGAATAATGTGTAAGATGGAAGAAAAGTAATATCCTAAGATAAATTTTTAAACAAAGGTCGATAAATAATTATTAAAAAAACCACATTCGTTAAACTTCTGATAAGAATGTAAATTAATAATATGCTTTAAACGCACCACTTCTTTACTTTCAAAGTAGCGTTTAAAAAGTTGCCTTCATCTGTAATTGTTTAATGCGATTCTTTTTAAAACTAGTTTAGAACTGTAAAACTCAAATTTAACTAACTCAGGTACAAAATTTCATTGAAATTCAATTTTCTCAGCGTTAATTTCAATACCATAAGGTAATGTGTTTGAAACAGAGGTGAACTTACTGTAACTTCCGTAGTTATCTATAAAACCTTCAGTAGTAACCATTATGAAGGGAGAACATGTTCGCCGTGATGTTGCGGCATCTTCTCTGACATGGAGGTTATGCGTATTGCCTAAACGAAGTATTGTACACATTTGCTCAGAAACATGGAATGATTGTGCTTCCCCCCCCCCAAAAAAAAAACAAAAACAAAAAAAAAATCATATTTATGTTACCAAGGTCCTTTCGGTATTCTAGTGTTAGAAGTAAGAGATTGCCATTTCACGAATTCTGGTTTGAATACCAGCTTTGACTGAAGTTATATTTACGATGGAGAAACTGAACGGTGCAAAATGGAGCAAGACGAGCGGCCAATAGATTTGGAGCTCACATAGATTCGTCACATTATTCCCAAAACGTCCTTGCAAAGACGCGTGATCGCTTATATTTTAAATGTTTCTTCTCCTACTTACCTTCTATCACTATCATCATAATCACCACCATTATCTTATCTCAAGATAATCTTTGGCAAAGAGTAATATATCTAGACAGACATGTCAAGTGAATATGAGTTGAAATTCAGCACGATAAATATCACCATATATTAACAAATAATGTGATTAATGTGTAAAACACAAGAAAAGAGGGGAAAGATCATAAACTTGCTTAAATCCTTCATTGATTTAAGACCAATAAAATTAGGATATTTCACATTCACTTACCACAGAAACAGTATTATGACTTATTAATGGAAGAAATACTTTTTCTAACACATTATCATGGGTTTCATTGATTGAAAGTTTTCTGCCCAAGGGCAGGTGTTTCACTGCAAACCCAGTATTTTCCAGTCTTTCCTATTTTCCGACTACGTCTTAGTGTCCTCATATACCATGGGTTAAGATCTCTAGTATAAGGTGCAATCAATATATTTCCGAATTGCACTTGCATTTTTTGTACCGTTAAACATACATGCGCGTATCACTGAACATCATCCCTTCCATGCCTGTTTAATCAGTCTATATATCAAACGGTATCTGATTTTCTTTACGAACTGAGCTACTACACGTGATTTTGTGCAAACATGTCAAGAACCTACTGCCTTACGGCTAGTCATCTTCTCTGCCTTTCAAGTGATGCATTTAGCATATATTTCAGGCGTTTCCTTAGTTCTATACAGCTTCTCAGTGTCTTAATATGTTCTGTGTTTCCTACATTCGAGCAGTCTGGAAATTTATTTATTGCTCCTTGTAGCATGTGTCATTTTATTATATAAAATTATTTTTAAAATCTATAAATTCTATGTGCTATTCATTTAGAATGTCCATAATAAATGACAATCACAAAAATATCTTTCTGTTCTGAAATCATTTTGTTCTTTAGTGAACTTGATATAAAATTGTGATATTTCTTTTTATTATATTAGTTTATATTCTGTAGCCTGAGTTGAGGATTATAATGCCTCTGTAGACTTAAAATGTATTTCTGTCTCATTTCTTACGGATAAATATTATTGTACAATAGATTTTAGTAACAATCTGGAAGGTAATTACGAATAATAATCGGCCCTGTTGTACCATATAATGCATTATCCACAAATAGCGTTATTCAGACAGTATGATTCGCAGAATAGATCTTGATATGGTAAATCTTATGTTACAGAAGATTAAGGCTAGGAACACAATTATTATTATTATTATTATTATTATTATTATTATTATTATTATTATTATTATTATTATTATTATTATTATATTTCCTAACTCTATGAAAAGTTAAGATGAGGTGTAGAAATATTGCAAGGGTTATATTCCGAAACTGTTTTTAAAGCCATGTTTTTTGTAGGCCTATTCCTAATAACGGAAAAATGATCTCGGACACGCTGCCTGTTTCTTCATGCCATCATATTTAATAAATAAACGTTAATTTACATTAAAAAATGCATATAAAAACTTAAAAAATTAGTTCCTTTATTTTAAATCACATGCACACTTTAGCAATTTTCTTGCAAACCAAATATGCATTATAACTTATGCCTGATAATTAATATATCACTAAAAGTGCTTTATTCGAAGGAAAATATTATTTCCTCAGAGAAATTAATCGTTACATATATCTCATTGCAATTTTTGTCTAAAGTTTCAACCTCATTGACCACTATGTAAGTACAGGATCACTTTTTCCTAAAGGATTAGTAAACACTAGTTGTAAACTCCTCTTCATTCTTGGCTTAATTTTCACAACAATGAAGTTTTAAAGAGTTATGTAATAATAAAATGTCACAAATCATATTGAAACCGTATAATTTAGGACGTGAAATTCGTATTCTTGGAATTACAATTCAGGAAAATTAATTATATCTTCTTATTTTGATTCCTCAGTAAATTATTTCGTTATATATGTTTTTTTAAGTGGTGGGTAACGGAAATAAACTATATTATGAACAGTAATATCATTTACAACATCATAAAGGAACTGAACAGCTATGAAACTTTTAAAACATATATTTAATAAATATTTAAATGTAATTTTAATATTAATCTAAATTAAATCAAATCATACTGACTTAATCTATCACTGACTACATTGCTACTCCTTCCTTTAGACATGCATCCTGATAGTGTTGTACTTTCAAAATTGTCTCATAATAATCTCTTTCTGTTATCTAACATTATTTGAAATATATTAACAGTCTATATATTTTAGCTTATTTCTGCTACATAGTTTGTATTTCAGGGTTTAATTAATAGTTCATAGTATTTTGTTGTTTAATTCGTAAATAACTCTTGTATATATGAAACTCTTATCTAAATCAAATTGTTGAATTTTTTGTAAGTTCATACATATGTATGTATACTTTTTGCTGGTTGAGTGGAAGAGAAGTCCTTACGGCCTTAACTCTGCCAGCTAAAATAAATCATGATTATTATTATTATTATTATTATTATTATTATTATTATTATTAAATTGTTATTTTATCTTTTCACCTAAGTTTATTCGCTTAATAATTAGTATTTCGGATAATTTCAATGAATTACAATGAAATATAACAATTCCTAATTATTTTAATTTTAAAATGGAGAAAAAAGGAGATTTTTTTTTAATTTAATACCTGCAGAATTTTCTGAAAGTTGGGAAAAACCCTTACAATGCAGTAAAACACAGTTTAACAACTAACTTGAGTTTCGCTGTATTACTTAAGTTATAAAATTTCTAAATTTTACCAATATTAAAACAGAGAAAACCATGAATGCAATCTTCATGTTTTCTATGGTGAAGCTCCTACGACTATCAGCAAACAGATTTTTGTACACTAAGAATGACCTCTCCACATCACGAGAAGTCAAAAATGTGTTTGGGATAAACTCCTTATTTCAACTCCTCTTCTAATTCTGCATCTTCACCACGCAACAAAACGCTGTTTTACGAGCTTAATTGTATCCAGAATTGTTTGCGAACACCGTTTTCATTTTTTTTTAATTCTGTGTGTTTCAGGAGCAAAGTATCAATAACATTTTGAACTGAGGACAAGGAATTTTATAATGGAGAACAATGTGCTTCCACTTTTGTTGTTGATGTGGTACTAAAACAAATGAGCTAAGTGTAATGTCGCTTACCCACAAGGCGTGAATCATTCTTTATTCGGTATGCTTCAGAGAACTGCTAAATAAGCAGTTTTTACATTAGAAAAAATATATATATACTTAATTATATGTCCAGAATATTAAATTGCTATACTGAAATATACAACCAATGTAAATAAATCTTAAAATATGCAAACATATTGATGTTGTTTACATAAAGGTCTTAACTCCCAATTTTTTAACGTACCTTTTTTCTTGTACTTAGTGTAATTACTTAAAATTTATTTACGTAAACGTGAATTATATGTTTTTTTGACAATTGTATTTACATTCTTTCATATTAGGCAACTAATAATAATGTATTAAAATTTCATTTTTATTTTTCCTGAAAAATCTTTCTTTTGTGAAATAAGTCCTTTTACCTAAACACCATCGATATGCACTAATAACACATGAGCTGTTCAGAGCAAAAGTGGTGGAAGTCAAAATTGGGTACCGTAATGAGGTTTAAAGTAAAAATTCTGTAAAATACAGCGCAAAGTAGCATTTAATGTGCCCTTCTTGCTATCCACTGACTACTAGTCTAAATTAATTTCTACTTTGCGCTGTATTTACAGAATGTTTACTTTAACCCTCATTATCCATTCTTGACTTACACCACTTCTACTCTGAAAGGCTGAAATATGTATTGTGATAATCGAAGAAGACCATGTTCCATGTGTTTAATTAGTTTGCATGCAATATGAATTTTACAAATAAATCCGGGCTCTGATTATGATGAACTGATTGTAACATGTTATCACTGATGACTGATAGTCTCCTGATCGAAAGTTATGCTCGGGCGCGGGTTCGAGTCCCGCTTGGCCTGATTAACTGATTAGGATTTTTCCGAGGTTTTACCCAATCGTAAGGTAAATGTCACGTAATCTATCGCGAATTCTCGGCATCATCTCACCAAATACCATCTCGATATCACCAATCCCATCGACGCTAAATACCCGAGTAGTTGATACAGCGTCGTTAAATAATTAACCAACTAAAAAAGTTACTGATATTGATCACAGTTTGTTGAGAAATTTTATAGCCAGTGAAATAGATTAAACGTCGTTAAACGAATTAATACGGCCATTATTGACAAATTAGAGCTAATAATCATTGCGAACGAGGGAACGAGCGAGGCGTTATTAATTTAGAATATTGCATATTGCATAGCAGGAATCAAGCAGGGTGTGAAGCTGCCCCCACCTGCCCGGTATCCAGGTCACTCTGATACGCTTTTTTCCGTCTCTGTCTGTCTGCGGTCCGCTTGTGCGTCGCCGCCGCCGCTCCGCGCCACGCCCCCACGCCTCACCCCGTTGAGTCCCCGCGCCCTGACTGGGTTTGGAACTCGGGGCCTGGCGCTATTGGCGAGAGCCGGCGCCGCCCGGATGTGCCCGCCTTCCATTCGACGCCGCGGCCCGCCGGAGGGAGGCAACTCCCACCGACCCGCCCTCTCTTGTCACGAGGCACTCAGGTAAAAAACTCGCCACCGTGCACTCGTCTTCTTTTTTCACGAATTTATCGACCTTCTTTGCACGGCCGACGCTGTCTTAATTAAAATGTATTTCTCTGTTATTAGTTTGGCGGTTGCTATGTCTCATATTATTAGCTAATAGGCTTCGTTTTAAAAGTGATTACAAATTGTCGGACTAATTTTATACTATAATAATGTACTGATAATAAAAATAATCTTAGACTTCAATTTTAAGAGTTAACATATTTACTACATAGCACCTAGGTTATGATATTTATAGTCCAAATTAAAATCATTCTTTTGAGGTTATTATTTTATTTTTAGGTGGAATTACATTTTTATTATAACTTTATGAAATCTTTAATTTTGAACTAAGATTAAATATCTTATTATTTTCGACATAAATCAGGTACTCAGTATAGCTTGTTTCAAGCAGTGACTTTCTTTCACACTTACGACGCTAGTAGAGAGCTATACTACAGTCTACTACTATATACAGTCACGAAGCTTGAGTTGTGAGAGTGCTAGAAACAATAGACTCTGCAGGTGCTATTTCGCATTGTCTATAATGAGAAGATATTAGCGATCCTAGTGATTAGCAACTATCTATGGATGCATATTTACTAAGTATTGAGCTTCGTGACTGCATATACTAGACTGTGGTTATACTAGCTGTAAATGCCTAGTGTCAGTTCAGTATCCCCATAATGTTAAACTTTGTTAAAAATGTTAAAAAGATTTGATTACACGGGCCTACGATGAAAAAAAAAATAAAAAAAATAGCTCTCTTATATGTATTTTTGTGTTCTGAAGACAGAAATGACATAAAAAATTGCACATCACGCACCGTTTTTACACAAAACATATTTTATGTGTTATACTATTAATATACTAGTGACTTTGCTGAATCCATAACCCATTGCTCTAATGTAAACATTTTGTACTAATCTGTTGATGAAAATGAGAAACATAATCTATGAGTAAAAGGCTGTGTGATGTAGAGAATAAAAGTCCTAAAGTGTTTACCAATTTGAACTCAATGATTTAATAAGAGGTTTAGGATTACCTAAGGAAAAAGCTGAGCTCTTACACTCCACATTAAAGGAAATAAATTTACTGGCACCAGGAAGATTTCTTTATCGGTACAGCAATAGATAAGAGTAGTTTACGCTCTGCTCTTCATAAGATGCCTTGGTATACTGCAGTGATATTCCTGGTTTTATACAAAAGTTTAATGTTCAGTAGGAAGTGGATGAATGGAGACTTTTATCAATTCCTGCAAAATAAATTTTAAGGCAGTGATCAGTGCTTTTGTACAATGACAACAGGTATGCTTCGTTATCTGTTGGTCATTCGGCATATCTTAAAGAAACTTATGAGAATCTTGAACTGGCTCTTACAAAGATAAAATACGTGTATAAAGACCATAACTGGATGATCTGTAAAGATCTGAGAGAGTCGTGTATACTTCTTGGTCAGCAGGCTGGGTATACTAAATTTCCATATGTCCTTTGTGAATGGGACAGCAGAGCAAGAAGCAGTCATTGGGAACAAAAAAAAAAACACTGGTCAAAAAGAACGTCTCTTGAAAAAAGTAAAAGTAACAAACGCAACTACTCCATGAAGAGAAAAAGGCGGTACAAAGCATTTGACTAAATGTGAGTTGTCATTTATGATAATGTAATAGTTTTTGTAAAATATATCTTTAATATTTGCCACAGGACATGTTACACTTCATCACTTTTCCATATTAAATTCAATAACGCTACAATCACATTGCTAAAGGTGCCAATGAATGTTACGGAAAAATTGTACGTGATAGAAAAAATATGAGCTCAGTTTTGGATTCAGCATCCCAAGAAACCATAAATAAATGTAGCATAAAGTTTTAGAAACGTTTTTATTACCTTAATTTTGCAGGCCTGTGTTACTTCACAGAGTGCCGATATTCGCATCCAAACCCGCTAGAATGTTAATCGTATAGGCCTACTCTACTACTGTAGTCAAGGCGAAGGATTGAAATGCAATTAAAAGTAATGTTAAAATATAGGCTAATAAAAAATTTGTAAAGTTAATGAAAGTTAATAAGTGAAAAACTAAAGAATGACTTTGATATCAGTGCATGATGAATAAGATGAATAAGATGTAGGCCTTATTAAAAATCCTAGAAAGACAGTGATATACAGTGGCTATTAGGCTGAACTACAGCAACTTCAGGCAATGGACATCAGTCCGTTACGACTCCAAATTGGTCTCTCCATCTTTTATTAGGTCGTTCTATGATTTTGTGTCCTTTTGGTCTGTAATTAAAGCTCTTATAGGTAAACTCTCATCTGGCATTCGATCTAGGTACGTGGTCTAGCTATTTTTATCTATAAATTGTCTACTCTTTCCATTATACAAGATATCCCTAGCTATTGTGTAATTGCTTCAGTCTCAATTTAAAATCTCGTAACCCACATTACTTTCCTAAGAAATCGCATCTCAACCGCATGTAATCTATTTTAATCTCTTTTCATTAGAACTCAACATTCACTCCCATTTAAGCATATTGGTGTGGCCATAGTTTTGTAAAATTTTATCATTGTTCATTTTCTTACTTTATTTTTCAACGTTGTTTAATGTCCCACACATCTGTTTGAAACCTTCAATCTTCTGCTGGAAATCAATTTCTCCTACGTAAGGTGTCTTGCAACCGAGAAAACTGAAGCTGCTAATTTGTTCATCTATTTGTTCTTACGAGTATATAATATATGTTTTTGTTCTAACTGGTATATCTCCTATAAATGCCATTGATTTGGTTTTATTTACAACTATTAATATATTATATTTTTCCATATTTCATTTAATTCATAAATTAAATAACATATGTGTCTCAGTGAAACGTACAGCAAAGTTCGTATAGGTCAGTTTCTGTCAGATGCTTTTCCAATTCACTGTGGGCTGAAGCAAGGAGATGCACTATCACCTTTACTTTTTAACTTTGCTCTAGAGTATGCCATTAGGAAAATCCAAGATAACGGAGAGGGTTTGGAATTGAACGGGTTACATCAGCTGCTTGTCTATGCGGATGACGTGAATATGTTAGGAGAAAATCCACAAACGATTAGGGAAAACACGGAAATTTTACTTGAAGCAAGTAAAGCGATAGGTTTGGAAGTAAATCCCGAAAAGACAAAGTATATGATTATGTCTCGTGACCAGAATATTGTACGAAATGGAAATATAAAAATTGGAAATTTATCTTTTGAAGAAGTGGAGAAATTCAAATATCTGGGAGAAACAATAACAAATATAAATGATACTAGGGAAGAAATTAAACACAGAATAAATATGGGAAATGCCTGTTATTATTCGGTTGAGAAACTTTTATCATCCAGTCTGCTGTCAAAAAATCTGAAAGTTAGAATTTATAAAACAGTTATATTACCGGTTGTTCTTTATGGTTGTGAAACTTGGACTCTCATTTTGAGAGAGGAACATAGGTTAAGGGTGTTTGAGAATAAGGTGCTTAGGAAAATATTTGGGGCTAAGAGGGATGAAGTTACAGGAGAATGGAGAAAGTTACACAACGCAGAACTGCACGCATTGTATTCTTCACCTGATATAATTAGGAACATTAAATCCAGACGTTTGAGATAGGCAGGGCATGTAGCACGTATGGGCGAATCCAGAAATGCATATAGAGTGTTAGTTGGGAGGCCGGAGGGAAAAAGACCTTTAGGGAGGCCGAGACGTAGATGGGAGGATAATATTAAAATGGATTTGAGGGAGGTGAGATATGATGATAGAGACTGGATTAATCTTGCTCAGGATAGGGACCAATGGCGGGCTTATGTGAGGGCGGCAATGAACCTCCGGGTTCCTTAAAAGCCAGTAAGTAAGTAAGTAAGTAAGTAAGTATTAAATAATATAATAAGTTCATGTCATTGTAATATTTTGAATAATGGAAACGCTCTTAACTTGCTCGTTATTCACCCCGACTCTAAAAGCTGGCTCATAGATGTCACTTGTGATGAGAAGTGCAGACCATTTAGTTCGTCAGAGTGTATCCAGAGTGCACTACAGGCGATGGATCTACATTGCACTTGTCATAAATAATAAAACGGTGAAGATGATGACGGATGATGATTGTGGTGGTGGTGGTGGTGGTGGTGGTGATGGTGGTGGTGGTGAATTGTTTGTATATCACAGCGGAAACTGAGCACTCGGAAGAAAACCTTTGTGTTGCCTGGACCACAGGATAACCAAATACAAGTTATGAATTCAAGATGGATCGACTGGGATTTGAATCCAGGCTCCCTGACTTATAATATCAACGCTCTAGCACTGAGACACAATTGCAATTAAAAAATCTAAAACTCATACCCAGGGTATAGTAAATGTATGATGATGAAACATGAGCCAAACTCACTCATATGGCAACTCAATGGATCCATTAGGTACTTTACCTATAAATTTTTATTTGGGCAAGCAAGAATATTTTCCTTGAATTTTTCTCACCGAGATAGGTAGAAGCATTAATAAGTAATTTCATCGTCCGTAGCCCATGGTAAGACTGGTGGCAAGCTTTGAAGAAACTAGACCCTTAAGGTTGCAAAGGTATAGATAGGCCTACTCTATTAGAGGATAAGTTTCTTAGTTTCGCCATGTGTTCTGTATAGAATTCGGTAGATTGATTAGACAGCATAGAAAAAAGAACAAAAGTAAGGATTCCACAAGACTAAAACTGGCAAAAGTTAACCTGTTTGAAATATTATCTCGAAAGTTAGTTGGAAGGGCGGAGGAAAGTTGTGCAAAGATTTCAGAACAGTCAGCGCCGAAGTCAAAATTCCTGACCTACAGATGAAGTCACAACAGCGGTTTGATACAAGCAACTGTAACATAATATGCCACATTCCATCTAGTATGTTTCACGTGAACGATGTGAAGCTAAAGCATTTGAACAGAAATCCTGTCGAAAGGATTGAAAATTACAATTACTAGGAAAATATTTTTATTTTTAAAATTCATTACATATTCGTATTTTGTGCTAACGTACAAGTATCACCCACATACATAATTTTCCATAATATTTAACTCTTATTCGCAATGCATTATTTAAAATATCCTACGAGTAGGTACGTCAAAAAAATAAGAAATTATGTCAAACAATTTCAGTCACGTACAAATATATGATCCCATATAATTTGAGGAAACATCATTATAAACGTCTCTCTATAGGCAGTGTCGCCTTTCCGTTTCCACATAGACCTATCTTAAAATTGATCAATCTAACGTTTCTTCACTCTTGCTACTCTCCTTTTTCTTCTAGTGCTGTAGACAGTCATTCTATATGATCTCATGCGTAACGCATGACCTTGGTTCTTTGTCTAATTATATCTGTAATATTAGATACTTTCAGTTCTTTTCAAATATCTTCACTGTGTTTAGGACAATATTGTAACAAAGACACAGAATCGCCATGTTCTGCATGTAGCCTACATAAATATTGTTTTTGTTAATTGCAATTTATTTCTTCACTATGATTACAGTAGTAGAATATTTATGTATGTATGTATGTATGTATGTATGTATGTATGTATGTATGTATGTATGTATGTATGTATGTATGTATGTATGTATGTATGTATGTATGTATGTATGTATGTATGTATGTTTTTTTGGTTATTTTATGACGCTGTATCAAGATCTAGGTTTATGTATGTATGTATTTTTTTACTTGGTTATTTAACGACGCTGTATCAACTACAAGGTTATTTAGCGTCAATGGGATTGGTGATAGCGAGACGGTATTTGGCGAGATGAGGCCGAGGATTCGCCATAGATTACCTGACATTTCCCTTACGGTTGGGGAAAACCTCGGAAAAAAACCCTTCCAGGTAATCAGCCCAAGCGGGAATCGAACCCGCGTCCGAACGCAAGTTCGGATCGTGTATGTATGTATGTATGTATGTATGTAAGTATGTATGTATGTATGTATGTATGTATCTTTGTGCGTATGTATGTATTGGCGTTGTAATTGAGGATACTATCGGTGGCAGTTATACAGAATATACAAAATATTTGTATAATAATTACAGCAATAAAATAACATCGAAAAATAAACGTAAAGTTAAGTCTAATTATAATTAAATAAATAAATAAATAAATGCAATAAACCTAGAACTACAAATAAAGACTAGACTACAAACAATGCCTACTATTAAGCATACTAAACAAAAGTAAACTTCTATTTAGACTGACATGCATAGAATATGTGTATCCCCAACGGAAGTTTTATGAAAGTCGCGAAATATAATAATCTATTATTAACTACAAGGGTCGGTCCGGTTGTTTGCAACTACTGTACATAGATAGTATTTACTACCCTGATATAAATACTTTTCTTAGCCCAAGTTAAAGGACAGAATATTATTTATTTAAAATAAGCCTTGCAATTTCTTCACATGTATTATTTTTCACTTTATTGTTAAATTGCACAGAAGTCACAACGCACCGGTATGAGTTCAATTCGTATAACTGAATGAAATCGCAAACAACTTCTCTCTGACAGGACACATGTTTTTTTTTTTTTTTTTTTTTGAGATTCTTGGGGCGCCATAATGTTTTCGAATCCAATTGGTCAATTCTTTCAAAGAACTGTCAAATATTTGATGAATTGGAACCAATTCTTTACTTTAAATAGGGACAATAAAATATTTTTAAAGTACTGTAAGTGGTTTGACAGTAACATTTTTAAAGTTCTCAAAAGTCTTGCAAGCTCTGAATTAACGAAAATTTTATGAAAATTTGATCGTGTACGAGCAGTTTCTTTTAACTTATTGTCTCCTTTTCATTAATACTACCTTCTCCCAAAATAATAGACCCTTTTTTTACACCTTGTATACCACAATTCAAAAGATCGTACACGTTTCAATGTAGCTACCTTAAGTTAATTTCTTACTTAAAACAATGTAATTTTCACGAGTGTTAGGAGGTAATAAATTTCTGCTTCAGACGACTATCTGTAAGTGACACCCACGTTAGAAGCTCAATAGAACAAAAACTGATGCACAGGAGTAAAGAATAATGTGGAAACGATCGTAACCCACTTAATCACATCTCACTTAAACTTATGATTCCACAAACAGAAAATAACAATAAAAGTTTCCCGTGTGTAACAAATGAAAAACTAGTCGCGGCATTCAAGTGGGGGGGGGGGAGAAGAGCAGTCCTCCCTTTCACTGTGAGGAGGAAAGTAAACTAAAGTAATGAATTAAAGGTTCTTTACTAAAGTTTTTGGCACTTTGGGAGTGTAAAAGTTTGACAACTTTGTCCACTATTTAAAATTAGGTCAGCGGTTCATACTTTCCGAGAACAAAATCACAAGTTACGTAGTTTGAGCCGCAGTCCACGCTAGGAATGGAGATCTAAACTTGTGAGAACAATCTGCTGGAATGTTATGAGTATTAATTTGTGAACAGCATTGACCCATTTTCTGGGTCAGTGGTTCTCAACATGTGGAACTTGAAATCATGTTCCAGACTAAACGTAACAAAATTGAAACACGTTCACACAAGCACACGCACCTAATGTCTTCTACCGTCGTCAGCGTTATAATCAAATCTGTCATTGCCATTATCATAGCCAACATCACCTCACATAATTATCACAAACATTATCGTAATGTCTCTCATGACATTCAACATCATAGTCATAATCATTATCGCAGTTACAACATTAATAGCTATCACGACAGTTAATAATATCATCATTAGACGGCGGATCTGTGTGCGGTTAGGAAATGAAACAGCTCAAGGTTGGTTCACAATAAACCGGGAACGGAAACTACAACGAGAACGAGAACGAAAACGGAATTATTATTAAAATGAATGTATTTAAATGTGAGCATTCACATTTAACTATTGTGAATGCTCACATTTAAATATATTTATTTTAACATTTCCGTTCTCGTTCTAGTTGTCCTTTCCGTTTTCAGTTTATTGTGAACCGGCTTTTAGACGCGTCGCGATGTATACTCAACTTCAGGGATAACGCACACAGATCCGTCCTCTAATCTTCACCATTATAATCATAAGAACCACCAATATCATCAACGTCGACAAAATCATTCATGAATTAAAGGGATTTGTGCGTGAATACATGGGAAAATCATTATAAATTTCTGATATTCAAACTGTAGGTGCACAAAACTTGCAGCCATAATTTGATATAATTTTTACAGCATAAAATACTGTAGATAATTTAGGAATAATATGAAGTGTGAGACATATGTTTTAGGCATATAGTTTATTCTTCACTCACTATTACATTCTACGTGCAAAAAAAAAAATAAATTTGCACATAGTATACATATCTCAAATAGAGTAAAGTTGCCTATTTCCGTGATACTCCTAATTCCGTGATACTTTTTTTAAAATTGCATGTCAGTCAAAGCTTTGCCGTTTGACCATAACGACAGATATCTTTGTCGAAACAGTGCATCTTTAGACTACTTTTGAGACATTGGTGAACTTCCTAGCAAAAGACCCAAACCCGTGACATTCAGTGAAAAAAGTATCACGGAATTAGGAGTATCACGGAATTAGGCAACTTTACCTTACACTTTGTATTTGAAAGCAGTACATTTTCAGAACTCAAGTGCATTAAAGGTAGACTATTATTATAACCTGTATGTAATAATTTCAAAAAATATTTCTACAAGAAAGTGTTCATGTTTATTAAAGTGATTTTTTTATAATCACTGAAACATGTATTTTTTTAATTCATTGAAATTAACTTACGAAATATATAACACATATCAGCTGTTAAGGGCAAACTGAGATTTCCAATGAGAAATTCTTTTTCAGAAATATTTGTTTATTATGAGTGTAAGATATAGAGAAGGCTCTAAAATTAAATATTCTAATGTATTATTTTCAAAATGAAAATATTTCACAAGTTTTATGGGCAATGAATCTAAATGGCCTCGGCTGGGTAATAGGCCCTGTTTTGTTTTCCTAACGTTTGCAGCACTTACTCATAATGAGAACAGCTGTTAATGTATGTTTCTCAAGGAGCTGTTGTTGAAGACATATTTTGAGAGTCTGCATCGTTAATTTCAGAGCTCTCTAAATCAAGGAACATTTACTCTGTACTACGTTCTTCCTGGCATTTATTTTCATTAGGTTAATGACAATTAATCTTAGAGTTAAAATGAATATTTTGACTTTAAAATGTCACAGTTGTTTTGAAACTGAAAAAATGAAGAACATTAAGTCATCTGGTAACATCCGTGAAATGGGACAAACAGCTATAAAATATTTACCGATTATGTTTTTGTGAACTAATTGGATGCCATGAGATTTGCATAGCTTTCACGTGGACACTACGAGAATGAATCTCCTTTTTGGTTGAGGCAGAGATCTGAGTTTCACACAATTTGTTAATAAGGTGTGAAGTGAGTTCACAAATATTTTAACATCCGTGACGGAACCTTTTCTTTATTTTCTGCAATAGTAATAGATTTTATTCACAACATTTTTCTTTAAAATGATACTAATCTTTATTGATTCTAATAATAAAAATTTACAAAAGCAATTTCACTTTCAAAATATAGAGTTTGAAAATAGCAAGAATGTAACATCCGTGACAACTGGAGTGACTGATATTTCAAGTATACTGTTTTTACACAAAAGAGCAAATGTTCACGCTTGGGGTAGTTCCAGTTATATGATTACTAGAAGTGATAGAATTAAAATTATTGTAAATAGGAAGTGAAAAATGGAAGTAAAAAAAAATAAAAAAATATCTATACCAAAAGAAGTTAAATAAGGGACATTTCAATTTAAAAAATACACTAATTCTCGTACTGAAAATGTTATTATCAAGTTTATTCAATTCTGGATTTATTTTAACAAACTGATTGTATAATCTTGGTTTATAACATAAGGAATGAATTTGGCCAGATTTTTTATTGCATTTTTTTCAAGTAAAACGTAAATAATAATTGAATATAAGTAATCGCAGAAACATTATTATTATAGTTTATTATAAAGATTATCTTATTAATAACTATTAGTAAAAAAATGAAGCACCTGAAATAATTTCCTTTTATATCCATGCAAATTATTTTTTTTTACATCACTTAATAGTGAACAATACGAAACCTACCCGCCTAAACGTTATATCTCATTATTTTAATATTTATAAATTATTCATTAAATCGCTGTAAAAATTACCGAAACGTTGCAGCCATAACTTTGTCCTCATGACTTTGCGTGGATCCATAATCCTTCTAAGAAACCTAGTATGTAATTTTTTAATATTTTATGCGAAAGAATTGTTATTATTAATATTCTCTACTACCTTATAAGTTCTGAAATCTATACAAAAAAATATTATCAACTTTCTGTGCAACCTATATTAATATTGAATTCTATACAAAAGAATGTGTTACTCTCAACATTGTCTATCACATAAATCAGTTTTAATTCCGTAAAAAAAATGTGTTATCGTCAACATTCTCTACCACCTATATAAATGCTATGCCAGAAATGTTATCGTGAACTTTCGTTTTATCAATTTCCTCGTTCTTTATTGTTCTTGTTCATTTCTTTAAAACTGTTTTATTTTAGTTTATTCAATTTATTTAACTAGCTAGCTAGCGAGTACAAATTAAAATTATAAAACAAAAATGTTTCTAGCCACTACCGTAAGAGCCAGGCTCGTGTGCAGTGTGGTCTTACCCAATAATATAACATAAAATTTACAAAGACAATTTACTAAATATAGTAATTAACTTAATTCAAACCACTAAATAATACAGAAGAGCAAAAAAAAAAGAAATGTTTGTATACTTTGTCTTATGTGGCATCCCTTAATGTTAAGATTTGTTATTCCATTCTTACAATTAAAAAATGTATAACATAAGCTTATACGTATTATAATATGTAAACATATTAAGGATTTTTCCATGCCTTCACATACAAATGACCGATAGAGAATCGCCCGTCCTTATCCAAGTAATATCTACATAGAGAGTTACTCCAAAATCAGGATTTTTTAAAATCGTTTGACCTTGGTTATAATTAATTTGTTGAGCGCTATTTCATTATGAAAAGAATAACAGTTCATGTCACATTACTTTCAGTTGCTTTGGAAACGTTTATATCGAAATGTCACAAATCAGAACTATTTAAGATATTCTTGTATGGATTATAATTTTAAAAAATTCTGTTGCTACTTAATAACATCAAGACCACATGATACACGCATTATCGAAGTTCTTGCTGACTTCATCAGGCACTGTACAGTGTGATAGGTGATGTCTCAAAGTTCAAGACGTGGCGTTACTTTTAGCTTTAATCCTCTGAAATTTAATATTGTGAAATGTTATATTGTGAGATCATTGACATGTCAGACGAAAAGTTCACGCTAGAAAAGAAATTATGTATAACATAAATGTGAAAATTGACTCATGTCGAGAGTTTTAGGCAATTTAGAGTGAAATTCCCTGGTCTATCAGTTGCAAAGTGAGACAGCAAATCGTTTATACGAAATTTAGCAACAGTGTAAATTCTCCTTAAAATTCATGTTATAGGTACCGGTAATTGAACGGGTTACATCAGCTTCTTGTCTATGCGGATAACGTGAATATCTTAGAAGAAAATCCGCAAACGATTAGGGAAAACACTGAAATTTTACTTGAGGCAAGTAAAGCGATAGATTTGGAAGTAAACCCCGATAAGACGAAGTATATGATTACGTCTTGTGACCGTAATATTATACGAAATGGAAATATAAGAATAGGAGATTTATCCTTCGAAGAGGTGGAGAAATTCAAGTATCTTGAAGCAACAGTAACAAATATAAATGAAACTCGGAAGAAAATTAAACGCAGAATAAATATGGGAAATGCGTGTTATTATTCGGTTGAGAAGCTTTTATCATCCTAGTCTGCTGTCGAAAAATCTGAAAGTTAGAATTTATAAAACAGTTATATTACCGGTTGATCTGTATGGTTGTGAAACTTGGAACCTCATTTTGAGAGAGGAACAGAGATTAAGGATGTTTGAGAATAAGGTTCTTAGGAAAATATTTGGGGCTAAAAGGGATGAAGTTACAAGAGAATGGAGAAAATTACACAACGCAGAATTGCACGCATTGTATTCTTCACCTACATAATTAGGAACATTAAATCCAGACTTTGAGATGGACAAGGCATGTAGCACGTATGGGCGAATCCAGAAATGCATATAGAGTGTTGGTTGGGAGACCGGAGGGAAAAAGACCTTTGGGAACACCGAAACGTAGATGGGAAAATAATATTAAAATGGATTTGAGGGGTGTGGGATATGATGATAGAGACTGGATTAATCTTGCACAGGATAGGGACCGATGGCGGGATTACTTGAGAGCAGTAATGAACTTGTGGGTTCCTTAAAAGCCATTTATAAGTAAGTATTAAGTTTTGAAACATCATATATTTGGTCCCTTCCATGAAGCTGTTACCGAATTCAACCGTAAATCTGATGTGCAAGTTAATCATAAGGTAATGTTAAAGTCACTGACATGTTAATTATTTATTTTATATTAAATCTGTTCAGTTCTCTGAAGATTATCCCACTTGAATGGGTTTATTCTAAAGTAAGCGTCATTTCTATCGAGTATCAATTTGATCAGAAGTGAATTTTTTCCAACTGGAAAGTGTCAGCGATACGTATAGCAAGCGATTTTTCTATCATGTCCAAAGTTGGAAATCTTTCCAGCTCTCCTTAATTCCAGGATACAAAGAAAAACTCGTAATGGTCTTCATTTATCTTCCGCTATTCGTGTGCACCGGCTCAGGAACATTCGCAATCATCAGTCAACAAAAATGTGTCGTTCTTCTTACTGTCCCTTCCGGTTCCGTTCTCACACGCAGTAGCTGATACAATTCCCCCTCCAGCCTACATCCCTATGTACAGGAAAAAGTGTCTCACAGCAACACCAGAAAGCGTTATTAATCAAGACTTCGCAGTTCCACGTTAAGGTTCTAATTAGGAATGTATTCAACGCAGACAAATCGATACTTTCTAAGTGAAAAGTTGGTCTCAGAGATAACGGAGAGAAATATCATGGGTTATGAATGTATAGAATTATTCCGGTGCCTTAGTTACAAATTTCTATAAAGTTATATAGTAAAAAAATAATTAAGAAACCTTGAACCCACATCTAACGTTGGATAACGTTAAGTATTAGGTCTTGTCTTAAAACAACTTTACCTTAGCATTAAAATGGTGTTGGGAGTGTTGAGATAGATATTTGTAGTGTCTTTGCTTGGGATTTGCGTTGTTTGTACTCACACATGTATTCGGCATTCGTCTTTTATCGTTCGGGTACATTAGTACTAGATTGGGAATTAACTTTCTCTTCACGTTTCCTTTTCCTATTAAGTCTCGTATATTCTGTGCGGCTTATTCCTGTGGACATATTTATCTGTGCATGATGTCATACGCTTGCAGTTGTTAAGGTTATTGTATCAAGCTAAACCCTAAGAGATGGATCAAACGGGATTGCGCTCTTGCGAAGGTCACGTTTATTAAAGTATTTCACTCTCAAAATGTCCTCATCCAACTTAATTGTTTTAACTGTAGCAAGCAGTTGAAAGTTTGTAAAATTAGGAAAAATATTACGTTTTGGGGTTATTGCCGAAACAGTGTATAACTTTATGTTTGGAATAAAATAAATATCATTTTTGTAGGTCTTTCATTTGCATTATAACATAGTCCTATTCATATTAATATGCCATTCTTATTAAGTTATTAGCAACCAAAGACGGAGTTACGTGTTACGCGAAAATCTGACCATTTCATCCTAGTGAATAAAAATGTTATTTAACGTTAAATCTAGGACAGTAATGATTAAATAATCAACAACTTCAAATTGGAATGGAATGGAATTTAACTGAGGGTGGCACGGACGGCTCAGCACTGTGACCTATTGAGATCTACTGCGCTAACCCTCTATATGGAATTAGTTGCATGCCATAGATCCCCTACGCGCACCGCCCTAACCACGTGACTCCCTTAACGACCGGTCCCTACAGCCGACAGAATCCATATACCATTCCTGCTTCGGCAAATTCCTCCAAGGCCCCCCTGTCGGTCCAAGGCGAAAGTCCTCCCCTGAATAGGTCCGCCTCGGGTGCCATTGCAGAAGCCATCCAACATCGCTGAACTACATTCCACGGAAGCCGGTCGAGAGAGTCAGCAGCTTCGGGAGGCCGCCGGTAGAGTGATCTGAAAAACCAGAAATGGGATGATGAGGAAAGGATGATTGGGAAGGAAAGGAAATGGTGAAGATGAGTGGGATTCCAATCGCCTGATAAAGTTACCTCATATTCACCCATAGGAGTCAGGGAAATACACCGAAAAAAACCGGAATCGAACCCGGGACCGCTGGTTCGGAGTTAGACTCGCTAACCTCTCAGCCACAACGGTGGACTTCAAATTGTATCTCTCGCAAAATTATTTTCCAAACTTCTCTTTATGCATTCTCGGTTGCCATTCTCAGATAAAATTTAGCAATAATAACAATAATAATAATAATAATAATAATAATAATAATAATAATAATAATAATAATAAGCAGCACACTTGAATCGACATGCAAGAGTTCCTCCGATACTTGGAGTTCTAAATACAGCTCTAACTTTTCTCATGAATGGATTATTATGAAGAAAAAAAATTCCTACAGTCATTCAAGTTTCAAAGTTAAGAAATGTAAAAGTTACCCTTGCAATAATTGTAATTATATAGCCCCCTCACAACTACAGGAGTTATTCTGAGACAGTACGGAAAAGGTGTAACTAGGACTCAATGGTATAATGAACGTGTAAATGGAATTTAACTTATGGTAAAAAAAAAAGTCACATAGTCGTTATGTCCACCAAAATTCTTACAGAAAAGTCTTCTCTGTCACTTAGAATTATCAGCCTAATGATAACCACTATAATGAAAATAACACCAACGACTATTAGGTTTATTAATAATTTATAACATGACTTACTAAATACGATGTGTGTATGCATGTATTCAGGATTATTCTATGAAGAGTGAGACATATCAAAGTTTTAAAATTATGAGCCAAGGTGGGATATTTATTTTAACCACTGCCTATATTCTTTATTTCCTTTTAAAAATGATATATTGGTGGGAAACTACTTTCTTCATGAAACTCAGCTTCAAGATAATATTAACAATAATTGCTGCTTGATTTGTTACGCAAATTTCAGTGATTTTAGGTCAGCAATTTCTTACTTTATATCATGATATAAGTAAACTCTTTTAAGTTTTGGTTTCTGAAAAGGCCTGAGTTGCAAAATATAATGAGTAACTTTATACTAAGACACACATTATACAATTTTTTAAATTGGTCTACTAGGAAAGTATATGATCATGTGTCGTGACCAGAACATAGTACGAAATGAAAAATAAAAATTGAAATTTATTCTTTGAAAAGGTGAGAAAATTCAAGTACCTTGGAGCAACGGTAACAAATATAAATAACACTAGAGAGGAAATTAAACACAGAATAAATATGGGAAATGTCTACTATTATTCCGTTGAGAAGCTTTTACCATCCAATCTGCTCTCAAAAAAGCTGAAACTTAGAATTTATAAAACAGTTATATTACCGGTTGTTCTGTATGGTTGTGAAACTTGGACTCTCACTTTAAGAGAGGAACAGAAGTTAAGGATGGTCGAGAATAAGGTGCTTAGGAAAATATTCGGGACTAAGAGGAATGAGGTTGCAGGAGAATGGAAAAAGTTACACAACTCAGACCTGCAAGCATTGTATTCATCCAGAAATGCGTATAAAGTGTTAGTTGGAAGGCAGAGGAAAAAATGACCTTTAGCGAGGCCGAGACGTAGATGGGAGGATAATATTAAAATGGATATGAGGGAGGTGGGATATGATGGTAGGGACTGGGTTAATCTTGCTCAGGACTGGGACCGATGGCGAGCTTATGTAAGGGCGGCAATGTACCTCCGGGTTCTGTAAAAGCCATTTGTAAATTAGTCCTGCTAGAAATTCTATGATTTTTTCGTTGCACATCGTTTTTTAATGTATGAATGATATACTGTAATGTCTTGTTTGCATAAATTGTACTTCAAAATAATTGTTGTACTAAGTAATTCTGACCGCGTAATGTGAGAGACAGAGAACTGTACTGTGGCAAAAATCTAGAAGATTTAAATATATTCTACAGGAATCAATTTCTACTCAGTGAACACCATTATATTGTGATGTTCAACAGAAAATACCGTATCTCCCCAGTTTTTAAAAGAGCAAAGCTTGCCATTATTCTGTTTTCATATAGAATCCATGTCCTTTTCTTATAATGTGAGTGACAGTAGGCTACATTTTATTTTTTTTTCTTATTAATTAATTATTATTTCTCAAATAAAAGTACATCTATATTATTTTAATGTACCGAAGTACATATGATATTTCCATGCAGATATTCTGCGTCATCATACGATGAAAGAGTAATGGAACGGAGAAAAATTCTCTCCGGCGCCGGGATTTGAACCCGGTGTGGCTTAGTGGATAAAGCATCAGCACGTAGAGCTGAAAACCCGGGTTCAAATCCCGGCGCCGGAGAGAATTTTTCTCCGTTCCATTACTCTTTCATCGTATGATGCAGAATATCTGCATGGAAATATCATATGTACTTCGGTACATTAAAATAATATATATGATATGCGTAAATCACTTCGTGATTTAAGACGGAGCTTATTCCGTCGGATCCGGCCAACTAGTCACTCATAACGAGTGCACCTCAGCACATGTGTGGACTTCGGTCCTACGTTCATAGACATCTATGACGTAGTGCAGAGGGCGGCCACTAGAGGGAACCCAAGAGTTGGAGCTTAATCCGAGACGATTCTGTCCGACGCCGGGGTGGTATCCGGTGTGGCTTAGTGGATAAAGCATCAGCACGTAGAGCTGAAAACCCGGGTTCAAATCCCGGCGCCGGAGAGAATTTTTCTCCGTTCCATTACTCTTTCATCGTACAAAAGTACATCTATTTTCAGCCTTTCTCTTGGGCAATGAAATATCTTATGAATTTGAAATATACAATTAAAAATAGAAACAGTTTAATTAAGAATGTGTGGTGAGAGTTGTTATATTGCAATGGGAATGACCGTGGAATAACCCTTCAGTAATTTCTGCCTGATTCTATAGTAAACGACTTTCCACCTTCTCTTGTCTTTTCTGGTCTCTCGTGTGAGGCTCACAATGCATTGTGAGGCGTTGAATTATTTCCTCATCCACTCAATACATTCCCTTCAAATATAAATCCATGCTCTTCTGTTTTGTAATTCATTACGTATAGGTCTACCAATAATTATTTTCTAATATTTACATTAGGAATTTTATTCATTCTTCCATATTATTTTATATGGTGTAGTGCATGCGTTTGTGTGATCCAATGCCTACCCACTTGACTTATTTAATATGTTGAAGGATATATTTTGATTTCGACTGTTTCTTTTCTTCTGCAGGCACTTTGAGCCATGCTAAACTTCTCGGTGTGTAGAGGTAACTTAATTATTTAATTAAACGAAACCAAATGTGTTGGCGTTTGTCTGAAGTTGGAAGTAGCTGGTAGTTTCAAAATATTGCAGACTTTATATTTCAACTCACACTTTCCAAGGACGGAGTATTAGTAGTTGGAGTTGGAATAAGTAGTTTCAAAAAGTTGTAGGTTTTACATTTGAACACACGAAAGATATACGTCTGAAGCTGTAAGCAGTTAGTAATCCTAAATTTTGTAGAACTTCGTACTTCAACGCACACATTCCAAGGTCAGCAGCGACATATGAAGTTGGAATTGGTTAACTTAACCCAACTTCACGCTTTTGTAGTCACTCGTGACCTTGTAATTTGTGTACCGAATTGTAAAGCAAAGAAAAACAATCCCATTACAAGCCCGACAGATCCTTAGAATGATGGGATGTTGTCTCCCACCGCAAAGGTAATTACTATTGAATAAGAGTATACATTTATTTTCAGTGCTCTGTGCTGGGCGCTTTTGATTTTTTTTTAAGTAGGTTACTTTACGATACTTTATCAACATCTTAGATTATTTAGCGTCTGAATGAGATGAAGGTGATAATGCCGGTGAAATGAGTCCGGAGTCTAGCACCGAAAGTTACCCAGCATTCTTTGCTTCTTGGTACTCATTTCTGTTAGAGAGTGAGTGAACCCCAGGGCTCTAGTGCGCCCAGAAGGATTAGATAAATAGCAAAAATTCACGACCTCATCGGGAATCAAACCCGCAACTTTCGGGCTTGTAGCCGCAACGTCTTAACAGCTACTTTACCACTTGTTCCGTAACAAAATGTACAGTTTCAAAATTCTGCGCCATTCACACTTCAATATGTACCTTGCAAGGTCATGAACCATCTAAATAGGCCTACAGAGTTGAAATCAGTAGTTTCAAAAAGTTAAAGTAATTGAATCACTAAATACGAAAAGGGAATAAGTCACCTTCAATTAGTTTTGAGAAAAACACAAATAACTTCTGCACATAACGAAACGTAAACAAATTGCATCGAAAATATTTCTATGAACGAATCGTGACTACACAAGATATTTATGTAAAAACAATGTGTATTTCTCAATTTATCCTGCCCTATAGAAACAATTTTTATGTGTGGACTTCTTCCCCTTTCATATCTAACGAAATATATTGTAAAAATATTAAACAAAATATATCATTATCTCTATTATTCAAATTAATAGCTTTATTGTATGCCATTTTATGAACAACAGTACAGTGTAACACATAGAAACATTGAAAATAGTCGGTTATTACATAAACAAAAAAAATTGTGTTGGGAATTATTTTCTTTTCATATCTAACGAAATATGCTATGAAAGTATTAAACAAAATGTATCATTATTTCTATTTTTAAAAACAAAAGCTGTATTGTATGCCAATTTATGAACAATAATAGAGAGTAGCGCATAGAAACATTGAAAGCTGTGGACCAAACAATGTACTACTTTGAATTTTCTTATTAATCTTCTGTGTTGTTATCAGTAGTGGACCATGGTATGTTCCGATTCCAGAATTCTTTCACCTCCTTAGGTATGAACTTCACCAATTTCTTAATATCCTCAATTTTGAGTTTGTTTATCGGGCATTGTGTTGCATAGGCCTTTTCTATGGGCAAATTGAAAATAGCATTATTCCTTGACAAGAGCTCAGAAGTGTGATAATCAAACCATCAATATTTTCATATGCCACAATTCTGCCAGGTTATAAGCACACACACATGAAATACTGTGAAATATTAAAATGTATCTTTTCATAGGTGGGGATGGTTCGTCCAATATACTCTACTGAAAGTGTATTCTTCTCTTCTAGATGCCAGGAACAACAAACTTGAATTTCTTATGAGAAGGGCACAAGTCGTGGACTAAGTTCCTTTCCAAAGTACACATGAAAACTGAAGTATTGAAATATAGACTAACGAGATGCGGGACCTGTTCGCTTTTCGTGCAGAATGAAAGAGCATACCTAAATTAGTATGACTGCAGTCTTAACTCATTTTTATCAAAACTGTGGCTTATTCCCTTTTTATATTTAGTGATTCAATTACAATTTGACACAGTTAAATAATAATAATAATAATAATAATAATAATAATAATAATAATAATAATAATAATAATAATAATAACAATAATAATAACAATAATAATAATAATCAACAGGGTTAGAGTATTCTTCCCGATCCGGTGAAGTCATAAGAGAGAGGGGGGTGCCACTCTAACAGAGTTAAAATGTACTAAAATTAGGTACGTCATATACTTGTCTAATATTAATTCCCACAAATAAACCATCTCGAATCTATTCACAAAAATCCCATCAAATAATTTCTATGGTTGTTTACTTTCATAATATTCTGCAATAATGGTTCAATAAATCAAAGACACCCTGTATTATAAAAGCTTATATCCCGCAGTTTTACCCCAGAATCCGATCCCAAACTTCCCTTCTCCTTCCTTCCACTTACTTCAGATCTTAAGTTGGAGTTTGGAGAGGGGAAAAGGAAATACTTTGAAGTATGTGCTAAATGTTCTGGAAAATAATGACTGATCGTCGTGGAGGCCTTCCTATACCACACACACACATACACACGCGAATAAAGAGAGAGAGATGACAGAGACGAGCATACAGGAAGAAAAGAGACAAGAACTGAACAAGAGAGAGGAGGTAGAAGTTGAAGCATTCCTCAACCATAATAGTGGGGGCCTATTAACAATAAGCTGTAATGTAAGATCTAAAACTCTTTTCTTTTCACTAGAGCTGGCTTGAGTACTACAAGTTTAAGATATACAGGATTTACCCATCCTCCCACTAGGACCAGAGATGCATGAATACGCTATACAGCGCTGTGTGTATGTGTAAGGGCAAATTCCAGCTCACCCCGATTCTCTCTCCCTCTTACTCTCTCTTACACTGAGTTGATGACTATACAGAAGCTCTAAACTTGCCTTTATTGTTCCCAGTTAGCCTCCCCTCTCCTCTCCTCCCCTAGTGTATACGTGTTGTTGTGTTTAATGCTCTCCGAATATGTGTCAACGGCTTTACAGCTAGAGCCCATTCCGATATTCAGCCTGTAGTCTCGATGACGAAAGCATATGTTTGCCATGACGAATGGCTTTCTTGGAGACAATATAGGTAAGGAAGTGCCATTACGAACAGAAGGTCTTTGTTTTGGACTAAGGAAAAGCGAGGGTAAAGGTTCATTCAAATTTTTATTTTGAAAGTTTCATTTACGCATAGGCGGAACAGAACTGAAGGCCCACTACTTTAAAGTAAAGATGAAGATGAAGAAGAAGAAAAAAACGTATACCTTTTATTTTCACTGATAAATTTGACATGTTTCTGTCGGTGTAAGTTCTTATATTTTCATAATATTATAACAGATTCTTTCGTATGGTATACACCAGAGACGAACAACAATCGAGAAAGCTAGACTAACAGCGCTCGCAAAGCAGAAAACCCGCACGACAATGTTGTATATGTCGTGTCGTTGACGTAAAGACTGTTTGTGTTTCGAGATGTCGAGATTGGTCACTCCCGAAGTCTCGAACGACAAGGAGCCTTGAATCGCCACAGTTGTTTATACCTGACTGAACTTTTATCTACTTTGGCAACTGTTATATATGTATAAACAATCAAATAGCCTATTTGAAACATCTCTATCTTTCAGTGTATAATAATCCGTTCCCCAGTCTTTATTTAATTACTAGGCTCTTATTAAAAGGTAGGAATTTTCTCTTCATATGTTTGAGATTAAGTGTGCAATCTCAAGTAAAAATATATTAACGTTATGTTTTCTGTTTCTTAGAAATTCAAATTTATCTGAGAATTGTTTTTTTCTTTCTATTTATATAATCATAGGTAATATCATATAATAGAACCAGAACATTTTGATAACTAAGATACTGTTCTGTTTTGTTTTTTTTTTTTGTCTCATTTAAACATTTATAATATTATTTATTTCAATGATTTATGTTATTCAGAATTACAAAATCTTTCCATGCCGACGAAATGCTATTTCGAGAAAGATGAGCAAGACTCGAAGCACACGAGAATGTTGAGATGAGACTCGAAAGACAAATGCAACGAACACAGCGAGCGAGAGCGGCAGTTAGTTTTGTTCATCTCTAGTATACACTATACATCTGTAAATTAATCTCTGTAATCTTCTCTGGTCAAGGGTTTTCTTTAAGTTAATAAATAATGAAATACTGACAAAAAAATACACTTTTCAGTTTACTGAATTTCTCTATTACGTTACATTTTACATCTCTGATGACACAGTTGGATGATATATGAAACAGCAACAATAACATAATCATAAAGATCACATAACATTAGGGTAACATTGTAAAAGGTTGCTGCCAGAAGTAAATCAGGATGCAGGAAATCCAAATAAAAATGATTCAAATTTATGAATAATTATCAACAAATGCATTCTAGAAATGAAATGTACGAAAAAACAGGTTACTAAAACTCTATGTAATAAAAAACAGATATATGTCTAAATGAAGAATAATCTTTGAGGACTTTTTATGTATAACTGTTAGGCTACATCACAGAAGTAAAGGACTACATCAGGGTTGCAGAACTGGAGAAGAAAGGGGTGGAAGCATGGGGAAAGAGTTCGTTCCCCTATCCACAAGGCCGGAGCCTTCAATGACGTTTCTGTGACGTCTGGCAAACACACTGTTCTCTCTTCTCTTCTCTCCCTACCGTACAATGACGTGAGGGTTGCAGGGAAGGGATGAGTTACGTGTTCCGGTTTATGACGTGTGCTTCAATTGCAGCACAGTTTTGCATCCCTGAACTACATGAAGGAAGCGGACGTAACTGATAGATCAGATCTCTTGAGGATTTTTTTAAGAACAACGTATGTCAAAATTCATATAAATAAAGGACTGATATACCTGAATAAAATGTGAGGATATTTGAGATCTGCTTATGTTTAACAGGTGAGCGTAAAAATAAAGAACTGCATAAAGAAAAACAGTTATTTCTAACTTAAAGATGACCCTTGACGACTTCGCACGTATAACATACACATTGCACAAAGAAGAAAAAGTAGACAAATATATAAATACAATATGAAGGCTCCTGAGCACATCTCAAACGTAATAAGTTTCCACAGAAATGAAGTATTGCCAGAAGAAAAGCAAGTATATATCAAGCTGAAGGATGAAAATGTCTGACGTTCTGTAATGCATAAAGTATACACCATAAAGATCATATAATGGGTGAAGAAGAGTGCACATATACTTACATAAGATATGAAGATTCCTGAAGACCTCTTATACGTAACAGGTAAGCCTAGAAATAAATACTTATAAGAAGAAAAGTGAAAATACGTTTAACTGAACGATAACAACTCCTGACGTTCTGTTATACGTAATGTGTACAGCATAGAAGTTGAAAACTGAATGAATAAAATCAAGCATAACTTATGTATAAATGCAATATGAAGGCTCCTGACAATCTCTCTCGTGTAACAGACACACCATAGGTCTGAAAAACTACATGAAGGTACTCCTATGCCTGCTTGGAGGATGAAATCATCTGACTTCTGACGCTCTCTCATACTACCCGGCAAACGAACTTCCGACTTGACCTTGTAGGTAAGAGCACTGCAGTCGACCAGATTACTGTTTACGATACGATACAATGACGTCACAGCGTTGTTGCACATATTTTCCGCGTCGGAAGTTCGCTTTGCCGTATAGTACATATCGCATACACCATAGAGACTAAACATTAAATGAAGAAAGTAGAGAGGTACATGTCCAAATACAATATACCGATTATATTTTGACATCTGGGAAAAAGACATCGCTGACGAGAGAATTCTGAAGAAGGAAAATGTAGTCTAAATATTTCTTTTTAGATTATACATGTTGAAATTTATATTTGTGAATTTATAATTGTATTTTCCTGCCGAGGAATACCTCCGCATTGAGGAAACTCGCGATAATAAATCAGATTCCTGAGGCATCTAGTACGTAAAAATTGCATCAGAAGAATAAGGAAGTGCAAAGAAACACAAGTATCTGTCTAACTACTAGATGAATATTTCTCAATCTGGACAGTACTGTCGCTTGTGAAGTTGGTAAATTTTAAGGGTTCAATGGAGGGACATTTAGATTTTTATGGATATTGCAGAAATAATTTTTCGTTAATAATAATAGACAATAAAATATTCAACAAAAGAGTCTTAAATTTGTTTTTCAAAATAGCCTATATGTTCCATGATTTTGAGAGTACGTATAATTACTAACGTTCATAAACATTTAGTAAAATTTATGTTTTAAAGTAGGCTACGTAACTTTGTTCATAAGAAGTTTGAGCTAACAAGCAAACGTTCTGATTGCAGCAGATAAAAAAGTAAATTTTTTTTCTTCCACCATGTTAATAATGTCAAAAGAAGTGCTTATACAAATTTTGGCCATTCGACCGCAATTACGAGGGCCGTAAAAATATAAGTTCGCGAGGGGCCGCTAACAGAAAAAAAAACACAATTTCATTGGACAAATTTATTGGAACGAAAACAGCAATTGTTGAGCTATTTTTCAACATATTTTCCATCGGAACTAAGACATTTCTCATAATGAGATCGACAGTGAGAGGTGCAGACGCAGTCAAACGCTGGTTCCGATCTGAGGCGGCTGACTTCTACGACACAAAAATTGATCCCATGGTATGACAAATGTCTCAATTCCAGTGGGAGATATGTTGACAAACAGCGCAACAATTGCTGTATCTGTTTCAATAAACATTTCCATGCAATTGTGCTTTTTTCTATAAACAGCCCAAGGGAAAATCACTTTCTGGACGGCCTCGTAATTGCGGTCGAGTGGCCAAAATTTGTATAAGCACTTCTTTTGATATTATTAACACGGTGGAAGAAAAAAATTTAACTTTTTTATCTGCCCCCATCAGAACGTTTGCTTGTCAGCAACGAAAGGAATGAAGTTTTTTATGATTATTATTTTATTTTAATACGAGAATGTATTGTCCATATGACAAGAAATCATTTACACGAAGATGTGAGGGTAGACCACCGTTCATTAGAAATGTGGAAAAATTCTACACTTTCAACAGGTAACAAAATTATAATTCTTTCTGTCCTTTGTTCTTTTAATAACATTTTATTTTATACAATATTTACACTGAAATAATTAAATATGAATACAATGTAACATGAATTTAAGGTTATTATCCACTAATTTCAAAACGCTTATGCCATTCTAACTTTGAAGGAGAAGGGGGGGGGGCGCATCATCTTCTCAGAAATGAGCACTAGGCTAAAAAAAAACTTTTGAAACTACTAGTATAGATCATAGCAACTAAGATTTAATTAAGAAATACGGGCACATTTTCAAATGCAATACGAAGATATGCAAGACTCTCTCATGCATAATAAGTACATCATAAAACAGGAGAGCATGAATAAAAGGTAAACATGTGCCTTAATACAAAATGAAGTTTCTTTTTTTTTTTATTGGGTTATTTTACGACGCTATATCAACATCTAGGTTATTTAGCGTCTGAATGAAATGAAGGTGATAATGCCGGTGAAATGAGTCCGGGGTCAAGCACCGAAAGTTACCCAGCATTTGCTCGTATTGGGTTGAGGGAGAAAATCTCAACCAGGTAACTTGCCCCGACCGGGATTCGAACCCGGGCCTCCTAGTTTCGCTGCAAACGCGCTGACCGTTACTCCACAGGTGTGGACATGAAGTTTCTGAACGAATTTTTGTAATAAATAAAAAATTGCCTCCACATATTCATAATATTCTATAAAAGTTCTTTTCCAAGCAATACTGATGCTATTAAAGCCAAACAACACTCCCATAAAGTTACATGAAGTTTCATATCGATTGCAGCGTTTGTGTCTACAAACCCAGTTCTTCCATTCCCGACAGGGGACGTGGAGATTTACCTCCCTCTTACTCGATTCGGTTGTACTTCCCTCGTTGTATGTTTAGTCTATGTTGCTTCCGGCGATAACATTATGTTGTGCTGACCGTATGAAAAAAAGTCACCCTTAGTTTTTAACATCCAGTGGCTATAATGCAATTTTTTTTATGTATGGTGCCATTTAAAAATACATACTATCTAGAAATGATGATGATGAGATAATTATACAATAGTTGAAGTCTAATAGCAAGGACACTGACGTATTCAGAGAAGGAATATCCCAGAATGCATTTAATTTCGTAAATCTCGCAGAATCTTCAGGGAGTCAAGTTTCGATCTCATTGCAAAAAAATGTCTATTACATTCTCGACGATTGGAATCGAATACAAGTCAATTTCTAACATTATTTAAGCCTAGGATAAAATAAAATTAGGACTAAGTGGTAAATTACTTAATTATGTATCAGAAAACTTTTATGTTTAATCAATATTTTATTAGGCCTATATGTAAGCTCTTCAATCTGCTAGACACTGATTCCATATTTAGGCCTAAGTATTATTATTATTATTATTATTATTATTATATATTTTTTTTAATGTATATGTCAATTCTGGTAGTCACCGACGTAGCTCAGTAGACTAAGGTGCTTGTCTGCCAATCCAGAGTTGCGCTCGGACGCAAGTTCGATTCCCGCTTGGACTGATTACCTGGTTGGGTTTTTCTGAGGTTTTCTCTAACTGTAAGGCAAATGTCAGGTAATCTATTGCGAATCCCCGACTTCATCTCGCCCTATATCGTGTCGCTATCTCCAATCCCATAGGCGCTAAATAACCTCGTAGTTGATACGGCGTCGTTAAATAACCAAATAAAAGAAAATGTCACTTCTGGTAGTGTGGAAGAGAAGGCCCCATGGCATTAACTCTGCCAGAATAAATAAATAATTTTGTGTTGCATTATGTTCCTTCTTAATTCCGTAATAAGTTGTTATTTATCCATTTTTTGTCAATTTATTGCTTGTTGGTTACAATGCTAAAAGACAGTAAAGATTACATTAGAGTAGTTTACTAAAACATTCTATGTTGTGCAGTGTTGCCCAATTTCGCAATTAAAATTTCTCCGGAAGACATTTTGTGATAACATTTTCATCCCAGCATTCACACGTTGTGTTCCGTGTACGCGAATTTCGGAACACCCTGTGCATAACTGACAGACGTTTTATGATACAATTTTAGGTCAACCTGGAGAATAACAAGAAGAAATACTCACTAATAACTATGGATTGGAAGGGAGTGATTTTCAATTACTTACACTCAAGACAAATGTTTTCTCATCGTCAAACCTATCTTCAAATCAGATAAATTTTTCCAACAAATGAAACAACACTCGATGAACTTCTACTTCCTTGTAGTTATTAAGATACCAAGGCCTGTACTCTAAACATGCAAATAAAATTTCAATCCAGAAACGTATACTATATTCATATATTCATCCTAAAATTTTATCACCGTGAACAAAATTAGTCTCTTATATTTCTGTTTGCACTCTGAGTTAAGTAAATGAAGTAGGCTTAAATATTATAATATACGCAAGGAGATAAGACAAGGCAAGGTGTGTATAAGGAAATGCGTCCATCACGAAGTGAAATTATCTTGATTAGAGGGGTGAAGGCGCGCAATAACGTGACCAGATACACAATTTGTGTAGAGGAGCTGCACCCGTTAGCAATACATCATTTAAAATCACCAGACGCTGTTGGCGACCTGACACCAGCTTAAGTTTTAAAAGAGCAATTATGTACATCTGCGTAACTGCAGAGGCTTGAGGGGACGTGTCCGGAGCACCTTGACCGTTCAGGACAGAGGAGAAAAACGGCTTAAATCACTTTCTCGGCGCACTTCATCCTTAAACATTCTTAATTTTAGCGCTCCTAAAACTTGATGATAGGCTATTATAATTGTAGGCCTACTTTTTACAATGCTTAATAGTAGTGATAATATTGCAATGAGAGATAAACTAAAACTATAAACATTACAAGTAGTATGCCAAGGCCAAATCTTAGAAAATATTGCAGTGACGGATAACCTAAAACTTTAAACACTATAAGTAGTGTGCTACAGGGGTCTACTCTAGGCCAAATCTTAGACAATATTGTAGTGATGGACAACCTAAAACTGTCAACATTACCTCAGGGGCCTACTTTAAGCCAAATCTTAGATAATATTGCTGTGATGGATAACCTAAACTGTAAACATTACAAGTAATATGTCAGAGGGCTCTACTTTAGACCAAATCTTAGATAATATTGTAGTGATGGACAACCTAAAACTGTAAACATTACCACAGGGGTCTACTTTGAGCCAAATCTTAGACAATATTGTTGTGATGGACAATCTAAACTGTAAACATTACAAGTATTATGCCACAGGGCTCTACTTTAGACCAAATCTTAGATAATATTGCAGTGATGGATAACCTAAAACTGTAAACATTACAATAAATATGCAAAAGGGGTCTCTTTTAGGCCAAATCTTAGATAATATTGCAGTGATGGATAACCTAAAACTGTAAACATTACAAGAAAATGCCAAAGGGGTCTGTTATAGGCCAAGTCTTGGATAATATTCCAGTGATGGATAACCTAAAACTGTAAACATTACAAGAAGTATGCCACAGGGGTATGTTTTAGGCCAAATCTTAGATAATATTGCAGTGATGGATAACCTAAAACTGTAAACACTACAAGTAGTATGCCACAGGGGTCTGCTTTAGGCCAAATCTTAGATAATATTGCAGTTATAGATAACCTAAAACTGTAAACACTACAAGTAGTATGCCACAGGGGTCTGCTTTAGGCCAAATCTTACATAATATTGCAGTGATGGATAACCTAAAACTGTAAACACTACAAGTAGTATGCCACAGGGGTCTGCTTTAGGCCAAATCTTAGATAATATTGCAGTGATGGATAACCTAAAACTCTAAACACTACAAGTAGTATGGCACAGGGATCTGCTTTAGGCCAAATCTTAGATAATATTGCAGTGATGGATAACCTAAAACTGTAAACACTACAAGTAGTATGGCACAGGGGTCTGCTTTAGGCCAAATCTTAGATAATATTGCAGTGATGGATAACCTAAAACTGTAAACATTACAAGTAGTATGGCACAGGGATCTGCTTTAGGCCAAATCTTAGATAATATTGCAGTGATGGATAACCTAAAAATGTAAACATTACAAGAAATATGCCACAGAGGTCTGCTTTAGGCCAAATCGTAGATAATATTGCAGTGAACATTACAACTAGTAAGCCACAAGGATCTACTTTAGGCCAAATCTTATTCTTGATCATGGTAAATGAGAAATGACTACCCTGATGATATAAGTACTGATTAATTTTTGTTCACAGGTGATACGACTCTCTATTCACAAAATAAAAACATAAATCTGCTAATAGAAGCGTTGAAAAATGCATGTAGTGAAGCCGCGAGGTGGTTCTGTTCAGATTTAATAAAGTAATAGAATAAATTGTTCTCATTAAGGAATATTACTCTCCAGGACTCTCAAACACAAGTCAATTAGGGATTACAATGGACACTGAATTGACATGGAAATATCATATTAATTTGTTATGTTAAACTCTCAAGACTTATTTATTTATTACGACTTATAGGGTGCTATTCATAGACATTTCGCTAGCCCGCGCAAAGAGCGTGCTAAACTAGCCCCGGCTATCGACTGGTTACTTGTACAGGATTCATATCATATCGCTAACACTGGTTTATGAATACGAAAAACGTTAGTTCGCTGATCATCCACCGGAAGCCCACGCTAAGAATGTCTATGAATACGACCCTTAAAGCTGTTATATTATAAACATATTTTAAAAACTCTATATTACACATTTTTTAAATAGTGTAATGGTTTGCGGTATTCGGATAAGGTGGAATAGCAGTGTTATATTTATATTTATTTATCAAAGTGACGCACCGTTAGCCAAACTTCCAGAGGCCGGCTGTCCGCAGCGGTAATCGGAGCTCGAATGTCGGCGGGTCCACGTGGATTTATGGTGGACATAAGCGGTATTACATGATATGTTTTCGCAGGGCATTGCCGTTTTCCTTACAGGCATTCAAACATTGCCCCATGAATCACCACAATCACCAAACAGGTGGGGAGAAAACCATTTTCCATAGTGAACCAAGGGAAACATTATGCGGTAAACATTTTATAATAGCGGCGAGTTCCTCCCAGATGGGACACTTCGGTGTAATTAAAGTAATTCAATTAAAAATATATCAAACCACCTCAGAACTGAGATTACAAAATATCATATCGAGTATAAAGATTAATTTCATTCATTCATTTAGTGTTCTGGCCAAGCGCAGGTCTTTCACTGCAAATCCAGCATTCCCAATCTTTCCTATTTTTTGCCTTCCTCTTTGTTTCCTCATATTATCGATATGTCTTAATATTGTCTATCATCTGATATCCTCTTCTACCCCGAACTCTTCTCCCGTTCACCATTTCTTCCAGTGCATCCTTCAGTAGGCAGTTTCTTCTCAACCAATGACCCAACCAATTCCTTTTCCTCTTCCCGATCAGTTTCAACATCATTCTTTCTTCACCCACTCTTTCCAACAAAGCTTAATTTCTTATTCTGTCTGTCCATTTCACACATTCTATTCTTCTCCATATCCATATTTCAAATGATTCTAATCGCTTCTCTTCACTTCGTCGTAATGTCCATGTTTCTGCCCCATATAATGCCACATTCCATACAAAGTACTTCACTAGTGTCTTCCTTAGTTCTTTTTCCAGAGGTCCGCAGAAGATGCTCCTTTTAGTATAAAGATAGACTCTAATCATGTTTGGTTTTTGAAGATAGATATCAATAACGAAATCCAAAAGTACAGTCCGTCACCCAGTAGTATATAATATAGAGATGGATATTCTAATATCATCTCAATGCGCGCTTCGGCAGTATTTGAAATCTCGTGAGCTCTTTATTGACATATTCATCTAAGTCTCTATCAGTTATTATTTACTAAATAAATATATACCTAAGCTCTGCTACTTTAATGGCAGACAGAAGGGAAGTTTCGTCGTTTTTCCATGTAAGCGGGATAATCACGTAACTGTGAGAATGACAGATTCAGCAGAGCTGCTACAGGGAGCCGACAACACTCTGACCCCTCACGCACCGTGTAAACAAGCACACATGAGCGCTTTCAATGTGTGACGTACACGGCTGCGAGCGTCCCTCATTAAAGCAATTTGTCACGATGCAATGTTTTCCTTGCAGTCAGAGAATGTGCGACAAGACGAGGCTCTGATTTATTATAAAATATTAGAATCGACAAACACATATACCTACTGTGTACTGACATTTTATGCAAATTTAAAAACAATCTATCACACCACCACCACCACCACCACCACCACCACCATTGCCATCAGAACATGATCATCGGCAGCAAATACAATACAGTTCAGACCACATTATTATCGGAAATCCTTTGCTCGAGGAAAAAAAATACGGAAACAGATAAACTGACGTGGTGTGGCGTGGTATGGCGTGTATTCGAAGAAGTGGGCTTCAATTTCCTGCGAAATGTTATATCATAAGACTATATCGGGCTGTGTAAAATATTTCAAATTTAAAATTTTCAAATGAATCGGAAGTTGCTATAACGTGGTCAAGTACAAATTTATATAATAATACAGAACAAAACATATAATACAGAATATTACATCAGACTTATTTACTTACTTACTTACTTACTTACTCACTTACTTACTTACTTACTGGCATTTAAGGAACCCGGGAGTTCATTGCAGCCCTCACATAAGCCCGCCAATGGTCCCTATCCTGAGCAAGATTAATCCAGTCTCTATCATCATATCTCACCTCCCTCAAATCCATTTTAATATTATCTTCCCATCTACGTCTCGGCCTCCTCAAAGGTATTACATTAGACTACAGATTATAATTACAAATTAAAGGTATCTGAGGTTTTTGGAATTAGAATTAGCCACGAAATCCTATGAAAGGCACGGTCGTTTGTCAAACAGTTCCCGGTTAGTCACTCCGGGAATGATGGTCACTTTAGTAATTAATGTAATAGTTGAAGGGTCCACTGTTCACTAGTCACTGTTTGGGTTACAAGTCACTTTATGATTAGTTTCCATTGTTGTCGGTTTTTCGCTGTTCTCAACCATAGATGGCAGAATCTTGATCTAAGTTCGTTCGTCCACCTTGTCTTCTGTTTTCCAGCGTTGCGTTTGCCAATCCTTGGGTTCCATGTCGTAAGTATGTATGTCCACCGGTTCTCACGTGACCTGCCAATTTCTTCTTCAGCTTGTCGGCCGTCTCTGCTGCGTCTTTGAGATGTGTTTGGCTCCTTATGTCTTCGTTACGTAGTCTGTGTCTAAGTGTGATATTCAGCATCTTCCTCTCCATTTTTCGTTGGCACTTTCTCAGCATGTCCCGCTCTCTTTCCGTTAGAGATCATGTCTGTGCTCCGTATAGGAGAACTGGAAGGATGCAGCTGTTCATGACTCCGCTTCTTAATTTTAAATTGTAAGTCTTGTCTGTCAGAATGAAACTGAGGCTCCAAAATCTCTTCCATCCATTTCCGATTCTTCTTTGAATCTCAATGTTAATGGGTTGCAATGTGTTTCTGAAAATCTACTTTCTGCACTCCCATCTGGATTCCCACCCTATTGAACTTTTAGCGGTAAGTGACGAACACGGGAGGGACTCCACCGGAACATATGAAATAGATAGGAAGGATACCTATGGCAATATGATCACCGGCCATGCTTGTTTACTATTTTTGGTTTTCTGTCCAGCTACAGTTGGTCCTTGGTCCAGCTATAGACAGAAGCCTTCGAAAAATAATTTTATTATTGTAAGTAGATTGAACTTCGTAAATCTGTGACTAGGAAATTAAGGGAGGAATTAAGAAATAGAGAATTCGAATCATGGAAAGTAAATCCTGGAAGAGAAGAGGTGTAGAATTATACAGCGAAGTACCTAAAGCCAATGCCTGGATTTTTAATAAGTCTGGACTATCTACATCTGAATGGGTAACCTGCCTTAAAATGAATACCAATTTAGCAACAGTTAGAGGGTTACCTGGTCGCTCTTTGGACGGATCCCGGTGCAGACTGAGCGTCCGGAGGCTGAAACCCTTACCTACGTCCAAGTTCAGAGTAACAGAGGTTTACTCCTCCGAAATGCCAGACACTATCATGTTCGATCCTTAATTTGCAACTGCTTTGAAAAAAAAAAAGTCTTGGATAGTAAGAGAGGAAGTTTTTTTTTTGCCTTGCTACTAATGGCTCCTCTAGACGTATTGACATCATAGCATATTCCCAGACTACCAAGCATAGGCGGAGAGAGAACCGTTTCCTGGGAGGGGGGCAAAGCAAAACCATACAATCCCCATATAACGGGGCTATGGGGGATATCATTTACCTCCTCTCCCTGTTATAGCTTGACCATGGTACAGTGTTACATCCATATCCGCGATGTTTCGAACCGAGTTGTATAGGTTTTGAACTGTAGGTCTACCACAAATTATAATAGGGTGTGAATGATTTCAAGGGAAAAATTGTTCCGGGGCCGGGTATCGATCCCGGGACCTCTGGTTGAACGTACCAGCGCTCTACCACTGAGCTACCCGGGAACTCCACCCGACACCGTCTCAACTTTTCCCTTTATATCCACACAACTCGCGTGGGCTGACGAAACGCCAGAGACCCACAACGAGTGCACACAATCTCTGTGTGACTTGGAATTGTGGTTTTCTGTTAACGTACACAGTAACGTACATATTATGCAAATCTAGTCTTTCAGGTGAAGCTCCCTGTAAAGCAGATTTGAATAATTTCAAGGGAAAAATTGTTCCGCGGCCGGGTATCGATCCCGGGACCTCTGGTTGAACGTACCAGCGCTCTACCACTGAGCTACCCGGGAACTCCACCCGACACCGTCTCAACTTTTCCCTTTATATCCACACAACTCGCGTGGGCATCTTCCCGGAACAATTTTTCCCTTGAAATTATTCAAATCTGCTTTACAGGGAGCTTCACCTGAAAGACTAGATTTGCATAATATGTACGTTACTGTGTACGTTAACAGAAAACCACAATTCCAAGTCACACAGAGATTGTGTGCACTCGTTGTGGGTCTCTGGCGTTTCGTCAGCCCACGCGAGTTGTGTGGATATAAAGGGAAAAGTTGAGACGGTGTCGGGTGGAGTTCCCGGGTAGCTCAGTGGTAGAGCGCTGGTACGTTCAACCAGAGGTCCCGGGATCGATAACCGGCCCCGGAACAATTTTTCCCTTGAAATTATTCAAATCTGCTTTACAGGGAGCTTCACCTGAAAGACTAGATTTGTATAACAGGGTGTAACTTAAAAGAATTTTCCACTTATTTCTCTCTCTTACAGAAACACAAGCATACATCAATAAAACTATGTAACAGTGCTAACAGAAACTCTTTTATATGAAGTTTACCTTCCTAAAGATATATGAAATGTAAACTGTAATTATTTTCTTTAATCTCGTCTTTAAGTTTACACATTATACTGGGATAACTTTTCTTTTTTCTGCATTGTTGTGCAGTTTGTTATTCATATTTCTCCAATTGGCGCCCTGAACACCTGCAGACTTCCAACACTTCAGTACAGGGTGTTACAAAAAACATTATATTGCTTCCATTCCTCAAATGAGGTATAGAAATTCTTATACATTCAGAAATAAAAAATAAATATTTTAACCCAGACACATGATCTAAAGACATTAATTCATCAATTTAAGCACATTAACTTAATCATAAACAAAAGCAAAAAAGATCTTTTGAATTCAATATTTTCTAACGTTAATAGAAAAAAATGAGTTGAGACAAGTTTGGGGAGGCAGTGCCCCCCATGCCCTCCCCATAACTATGCTACCAAGAAAGGATATAAAATATAATTAATTCTACCATAAGAATTGAAACGGAGATCTACCAGCAGGCGGATGTGAATCAAGAAAAGATCAACATTTACCTGCCAACAGTTGATTACTTTAAAGTAAAACACCAGCTTGAAAACACTGAGGTGATTGGTCTTCTTATTGGACCTCGTGGTGTGATTCCCAAATTCTTTGAAAGTTTCAGGAAGACTTTTGAACTGCCACAGACACTTACTACTGACATCGTAACTTCAGTTTTGAAACGTTCTTGCCAAATTTTTAGTCGTTACATTCACTTTATTATTTTTTTTTACTTTATAATTCATTACATACTTTTTATATTTATTATAATTTTCTGTCAACAAATATTATGTAAAACATTATGAAATTCATGTAGGAGAGTATACTGAGTCCTTCTGGGCTACGTCCAATGGAAGGCAGTTAATAAAATTAAAATTAAATAATTTCTTTCATTATAAAATAATTATTATTTTTACCAATATAACTTTCCTTTTCAATCATAATTTTATTGTAATCTCAGAGCTATGTAAATCACAGAAAGCATGCTTCATAATTTTCTGTAGTAGTAATATTATACCTAATTATACAATAGTTTGCCATACATCTCTCGGGGAGTGTAAACAGCACTGTATTTTAGTTTTTGTAGCTTTGCCTATGTCCATACGAACAAGCAATTGAGGTACTGCACGTAAAATAATTTGAGTAATTTTTTGGATGAAATGCACTGAATTAACCATCAAGGTTTTTGCTTCCAGCCCGAGTACCATCAGAACAAACAGAGAATACGGCGATGTAACACAAACTCGAAGAGCATTCCACTGTTTATGTCAATATATTTTATCTGTGTTGACTTTAATTTTTTTCGTTGGGAAATAAAATTGTAGATATGTATCTACATATCTAGGTTATGATTTTCTTTGGCGGGTCCAATCCACCGAGGAACAACAAAAATAAAAAAAAAATAGTTACACAGACGCATATGTTTCCCCACTCCTGAATATTACAGCAAACAGGTACACCCACCAACACACACATGCTGTTGCATTATTGTTTCGTTTCGCAAACTCAGACTTGCCGTAGGAAACAACAGTGGCATACAGAACGTTCTTCAATAAAACAATAATAAGCATTGTTTGACGTTAACCGGTATCTCTGATCACATCAACAAGCATAATCACAGATTACATTTTTATTCTGTGTGATCAATGTCAGGAGCAAATCCCAGAGACCCCAGCTGACCAACAAACCGAATTTAAACAGCAATCAAACCTGTTAGTTTTCAATATTTCTCCTCCCCCAATTTCGACACTCATGGTCACAGCTTACATATTAGTGGAGCTATTTTAAAAACCATTTGGTGTTAACATTGTGCCACTGTCACTCGACGGTTTTCATGAAGGTGATTCTTCATTTATTTAAAGGTTAAGAAACACATTTCTTTTTCTTTATGCTTTGCTACAATGCGTGGCTTTATTTCATCCTGTTTTCCATTCATATTCTATTCATCTTTTCTTGTTAGTTATTTCTTTCATTCCTTCCTTGTATCTTTTATCGTGTTTATATTTCCCGTTTTTTCATTTCTACCTTTTACACTGTCCTCCCTTGCTTTTACTCTATTGTTTTTCTTTACATCTTTTCTTTATATCTTATTTTTGGTTTCTTTCTTTTTTCTACGATTTCCTTCCCTATTTCTTATTATTTTCCTTTTCCTCTGCCATCTTACAACTCTTGCCTTCTTACTCTTTTGCTCTTATTTCGTCTATCTATCTTGTTTTCTTGCAGGAATCCTACTGCATTTACTACATCATCATCATCATCATCATCATCATCAACAACATCTTTATTTCATGATTCAGGCTTTGATGTCTGCTTCATCTTCACATTTATTTAGCTCCGCCTCTTTCTATGACGCCGGAAATCTCTCTTGTCTCTAGATTGTTACTGTTGAACTAGTGGTGCTATTGGTTTGTAGTTCATCCGAATAGTTTATTTTTATTTATTTCTTTATTTCTGTCTATGATCATCTGTTTTCTCATTTACATACTATTATCATATATTTATTTTTTTTACGATTAATTATTTGCGGATGTCATTTCATCCAGATGTTTGAGATGGGCAGGGAATGTAGCACGTATGAGTGGATCCAGAAATGCATATAGAGTGCTAGTTGGGAGACTGGAGGGAAAAAGACCTTTTGGGTAGGCCGAGACGTAGATGGGAGGATATTAAAATGAATTTGAGGGAGGTAAGATATGATAGAGACTGGATTAATCTTGCAAAGGATAGGGACCGATGGCGGGCTTATGAGAGGGCGGCAATGGACCTGCGGCTTCCTTAAAAGCCATTTGTAAGTAAGTCGTCATTTCTTATTAAATCTCTTCTTGTACATCCTTTTACTCTACGAAGAGACCTCATTTCTGCCGTCTGTAGTTTATCGCTCTCTTTAGCACTCCAGGATCCACTTCCATACGTCATCACTGGGGCTGCCATCGTTAATAGAACTTTAATTTTTCAATACTTATCTCTATTTACGTCATAAGTTATGATGCAATCTAAATAGCCAAATGATATACTTGTCTTATAGACTTACAGTTCGCTATTATTTTTTAAATATATTTGAACTTTCCCGCTGTGAGTCATCATCTTACTTTTAATGGTTGAAATGTTAAAGTTATTTTTTTTCTTAGTTGGTGTAGTCTGTGAACTGTCTTTTATTACTGTGCCATTATCAGCAAACTTCATTTGCCCGTTGTGTACGTCGCTCACTAGTAACATAGTTCGCTAATAAGTCTTGATATGTATACAGCAATTGTTTTTCCTCTGACACATATCGTGAAGTGAGATGTACTGTCAGCTTGAAGTTCAATCAGAGGTGTAGCTAACTTTAATACACTTAAAAACTTATCTTTGCTTATTCTTATTTCTAGATTCACCTTCATCTTCAAATAAAATATTTATAAGACCATCTATGTACACACTAAAAAGATTCGGTGAGAAATAGCAACCTTGTCTGAGTCACCTGATTTGTTTTTATTTCTTCTGTTTTAATGTGCCCATATTTATAATTGTTCTTATATATCCGTAGAGGCATTTTATTACCTGTATCAGATGTAGTGGTTAACTATTCTTAAACATTATCGTCAATAATAATTTTCATTTGTCTCCACAATCAAAAGGTCTATCGAAGTCAATAAATGCTAGGTCTATATGAATTTGTATATTTATTTCAAATCTTTAATCTAAAATTCTCTTCATACTAAAATTACTATCGCTTCACGAGCGTCCTTTTCTAAAACCGATCTGTTCTTCTTTAAGCTACATTTCATATGTATTTTTAGGCAATTGTTAATACGGTATGCACCAAAATATACATTACTGGATTTCGCGCAGCCCGCATGCGCATGCCTGTGCGTCTGCGTGTTTTTGCATCACCATTATGTATTGCTAGTTGTGTAACGAACGTTGTGCTGTGTGGTTGGAATTGACAATGGGTCTCGCGACGGAGGAAAACGTGTTCATAGTGGAGTATTATTTTCGCTCGTACGGAAATGGTTATCAAGGCGGGCCGAGTTTAAAGTTAGTGGCGCAACAATATCGCAACAATTCCCCCGATCTTACACCACCTGATGGTTAGGTGTGGGGAATGTTAAAGGAGAACATTTTCAACTGTAATGATCCACCCACAACTGTGCCTGCATTACTTCAGAAGCTCGTCTCGTTTTTCAGGACTCTGCAGCAACCTATGTTCCTGAATATGTTTCAAAATCTGCTTGATCGTTATGAACACTGTCTACAGCGCAATGGAGCACATTTTGAACATTTACATAATCATCCCGATAACTAACAACAACAAAACAGTAACATATTGTTCTGTACATTCTGGCGCATACTGTAATTACTCTGGTATATATTTTGTAGGCTGTAGGTTTTAAACCTCACCTCTCTATAGTTTTTACAAGTGTTTAAATACTAGAACAAGAAAAATAAAAAATTAACAAAACTCTTGCCCAACCATCACAAAGTTAGACACCCGACCTGAAATCCCAACTAGAGTCATTCCATATCTTTTCCAAATTCTCAATCATAACCCATCATGAAAATCTTCACAAAATTGCGGAAAACTGAAAGAAGCGCATCAAATATTTAGTTCTTATACATGTAACCGGTGAGTCAACTGCGTCACCTTTACACGAAGTTAAGCAATTCCTCACATTCATACTACTCATTCAATGTTACATGACCGCTGAGCGCTAATGTCGCCAGTGTCGATAGGCTATACAACATATTGCAGGGGATAACGGAGCGCGAGGCATTTAGAGCACCAACGTATTCATGGAGGAAGATTGACGCATTCTGCTAGTTAGTGGAATCAACACCGGTCAATTTACAACAGACTGGTAGTAGTCTATTTCATAAATAGAGCACTCATAATCAGGTCTGAAATGCAAAATGAGTAGTGTACCCCATAAACAAGCTTATTTGGTTCAAGTGTGCAGCAAATTACGATACGGTTTCCGGTTCCAATTTTACGTTATGCATGTTGTTTAATAAGCGTGTTTTAATATGGGAACCATATAATATTTCACAATTTTCTTAGTCACCATTTCTATACCACTTTACACTCTTCCAAAAAGTTCGGGATGTAAAACATTTAAAAGAACAAATCATTGGGCCACCGGCGTAGCTCAGACGGGTTCTTTCCGAGATTTTTCCCATACGTAAGGCGGATGTCATGTAATCTATGGTGAATCCTTGGCCTCATCTCATCAAATACCATCTAGCTATCACTAATACCATCGACGCTAAAAAAACTCTGTAGTTGGTATTGCGTCGTTATATAACATTTCTTAGCCAACAAATAAAATGCAGTCACATCTTTTCAGTAAGGAATGAGCATGTGGCAGAAATTCAACTCTTAATCTTGAGTTAAGATCTCTTATAAATTATTAAAACTAATTTCATTTCATGTTATGATAAAAATCATATGCATTCGTTATTACATATCTTAGAATTTGTCTGTAGTAATGTCACGAGAGGTCTGAGATTTGCCGATAAATCCACGAGGGAAGCAAGTGGATTTATCTGGGAAATCTCAGACCTCGAGTGATATTTATTAGGACTATTTCGTGAATAAAATAAAAATGTAAATAATATATCCCTAAAATTCGATCACAAAATGTTAATAATTGTATATTTACGAATTCTTAACCTAGTCAGACATTGTGAAGTTGAAATAGATGAATATCGATTACTGCAATAAAGAAATTCGATGTTATTATTCAGTAATGCCAATTGCGAAATGCGAAATACAGGTTTAACAATGTTAATTACATGTACTGCACTTTTCTCTTATTATTATAATATAAATACATTTTCATTATCTGCTGAAATCATGATTTAATTTAAAATTTTATGATATAATTACAGTAACCTGATTAATACATTAATTAAGTGAAGAATTGTTGAAAACGCAGTTATCAAATCTGAATGAAGGAATGTAATTTTTTTTCAGATAGCTACAATGGACATGGAATTGGAAGATGAAGATGCATTTTATAGGCTACAATAGGTAAGGTTACCTGTGTGAGCAGGATCAGTGTCAGCTGTGCCTTATTTCGACCGTTACTACGTGCTACAGGAAAGCATTTTTTACAGCTCGACAAACGCATTCTCGCTGTAGTGTGTAACGGAACTAAAGCTGCATCTACACAGTTCAATATTCCAATCGCGTATGCATGCAATCTGGGAAGAATATTGAAAGAATCAAGTTTAAAACGTACGTTAAATTAAGATGCTTAAAGATTTTATTTCTACATGGAGCGCCGTTTTGAACGTCGTCTTCACTGCGTAATTATATTAATTAATATTAAATATTAATCTTGCATTTATTGCTTTAAAGTTGAAAGAAAAGTTTAACCGTGTAGTTGCATCTTAATGTATTCATGATCATCGATTTACGGGGGAACAGTTGGCGACAATGACTAAACAAAAGAACGACCATGCGATAAATTGATAGCTATAAATCTAGCTGCAAAAATTATCGCAAAGTGTGACTGTGATTGGTTGGAATTCAAAATTTCATTACACCTCATTGGTCGAAAATGCAATGACGTCATATAAACGAAATAGTCTATCTAAACATTTTCGAAGTCCCATTCGGGCTACTTAGCTGTAGCATAAAACATAATTGAAGAAGGTGATCGCAAAACTCGTTTATTCCATTTGGTCGTTTTTAAGATTCATACATACATATGATTATATTTGAGATCTCTATCGTTATAGTTTAAGCTTGTTTTCTTCCAAAACAACGCAAATCCTTGTCTAAAAGTTTGTGTTATTGTGCATGTCACTTGAAAAGTCGCTCTGTCCATAGACCAATAGATAAAAAATCTAGCCTCGTTTTTAAAAAAAATGGACTGAAAGCATTTTAGGATCACACTCTTCAATTATTCATGAAAATGAGATTTAAATGGAAAGAAACTGAATGTAACTGAAAACATATAAATATAATTTTGAAATTAGACATTTTTAAAGTCAAAAAATGCATTTAATATGCATGTCTATTTCAGTAGAAATCTTTTTATTTTATTTTGTAACTACAATACTCGTAAAAATTCTCGAAGTTCACAAAAATATACGTATTTATATCGTTACGTTATCCTCCTCCCAACAAATTTATGGTACTGCAATTTCGGACTCCATATCACATTCCCAAATAATAATATTTAATACATTCAGTACACGAGTATACTGGACGATGAGATTCAGTTATCATCATTCATAACGCGAAGAGTGAATTTATTATTAAGATTCGAATAATTTAAAAATTTGTTACAATTAATGAGTTAATTTGTGCAGTGTAAGAGTCAAATGTGTTTGCGTTTGAAGTTGGATAATAAATTCTAATTTCGTCTGTTATAACTCGAACATTATTCTTGAACAATTGATTATATTTGCTAAATAAATAATATTTATTTATTTATTTATTTATGTATTCATTTATTCATTCATTCATACATTTATTTATTTATTTATTTATTTATTTATTTATTTATTTATTTATTTATTTATTTATTTATTTATTTATTTATTTATTTAGTGTGCTGCACAACAGCCAGAGGCCAATAACAGTTCAGAAAAATAATGATAGAAATTACAATAAAAGTACACAGGAATAATTATTAAAATAATGACAATTTAAAATAGTAATAATTGAAAATGAAAAAATGGAATCTTATAAAAGAATATAATATAATTGATACAAATTATAATGAGAATAAGCTTATAATACGTATATAAACAAAAGGCATAAATTAACAACTGACATAAAACTCCGAAAAGTATATACTAAACATTAAATGGATCCAAGTTCAATCCATGCAAATTAGCAAATTTTATACATCTGCAGATCGGAGAGAGAGATTTAGAATTACTATTGTAAAAAAAGTATATCTTAAACCCTTAGCAGGAATACTAAGACTGCTTAAGAAGGATTCACAATAATTTTACAAAAAATAATAATAATCAAGATCTTGACATCTGATAAATAAACCACAACAATTAAAATATTTGCAGTTCATCTCATATTTATAATCATCGGAATAAGACAAAAATCTATCAAAACACAAGGAAATAAATTTTCTTTGAATATTCTCTAATTTAGCCGAGTCAGTGGAAGTAATGGAGTTCCATACTTTATAATAATGATAATAATAATAATAATAATAATAATAATAATAATAATAATAATAATGCATATTAATTCAGAATACATAGTATTAATGAATAAGTACATCACCTTATGATCCTAGCTCAAAATCTATTGGAGATGGTTAATTTTGAAATTCTTATATGTCAACAAGAAAAAAATCATAGCCTACACTGCCCTTAACAAGAAATGTTCTACCTGAAATACAAAGTGTAGCAACATTACAACATACCACATTGCAAGCAATTTCCTCAGTGTGTTTCTTGACGTATACAGACCGCCAAAGGACTCAAGCAGAATTGAAGAATACAGACAAGCAACAGTTCATCCGATGAAGAAAGAGAAAACAACTCCGAAACGGTCGTACGGCATTATAAGGTATATTACCACAGTCGAGTATATACAGTCACGAAGCTTGAATTGTGAGGGTGCTAGGAACAATAGACTGTGCCGGTACTATTTCGTATTGTCTGTAATGAGACGATATTAGCGATCCTAGTGGTTAGCAACTAAGTATGGATGCATATTTACTACATATTGAACTTTGTGACTGTATCCAAAACAGGAACATGAAGTTATAAATAAAATAGTATGAAAAACTTCGATATACAGTTATTATTGCTAATTAATAATTATTCAATATTTGATTTACCACATATAGGCTATAATATGATAGGTCCATACATAGTGTTCCTTCTATATACTGCAACACTGTAGAAACGTTTTACAAAATATTATTGATAGCAGTAGATTAATAACAATATTAGTACAGAGATAACGTCACAAAAAATATAATAAAACGAATAATCATGCTGCACAACTGTTACAGACGCAAAGATTGATACACTAATTATTAGAGATTATTATTATTATTATTATTATTATTATTATTATTATTATTATTATTATTATTATTACTAGAAAACTTGATACAGTTCTTGCATTATCGTGATTGTGTTCTGCCTTTATAATAATTACATTTACATCCAATAACATCCATCAGATGTGGCAAAAACAAAATCACTCCTGTGTGGGGGGGGAAAAAAAAAAAAAAAAAAAAAAAAAAAAAAAAAAAAAAAAAAAAATTACCTACAACATTTATATTACATTTTAAAGCAAGTTTTGTAGTTGTACTATGGAGAGGTTAGTTAAACACTGCAAAGTTTTGAAATGATAAACATCTATGATGTTACTACACAGTTCATCACTGTAACAAGGATGAATGTCTAACGCTCAGCTTATACCGTTCGAGGATTTATCGCTCGTGACAATTTTACACATCATGCATGTGCGCTACCTATCGGATTATGCTATGAACTACTTGGCGCTCGAGCGAAAACGTCCGATGCAGACCTCTGCTGTATATACTAGACTGTAATATTACGTTTTTTTTTTTTAACTTTTTAAACATATTTTAACACTGTGAAGTTTTTAAAGTTTTAAATATTCAGAGCTAATATATTTTAAAATTCAATGATAGAATACCACCACCACCACCATCACCACCACCACCACCACCACCACCACCACCACCACCACTACCACTACCACCACCACCAGCATTAAAGATAATACTTTTTGTTCCAAAAAAAAAATAACAAATGATTTTAAGTCAACTTATGAATTCGTTTAACTATGATTAATCAGCTATTAGTAATATCTCATTTTAAAGAACATAAATAGAAATATGAGTTAAATCTCAGTTTCTTTAGAGAAGAAATATCACGCTCTTGCCCTCATTCATTTCAAACTTTCCCCCATTCTTAATGCATTCCAATCATTTTATTTTGTCGACAAACATGCGGTTCGCAGGGAGGTAGAGGGGGAGGAGTGAAAGGGGGTGAGTCTGTACACGGAAAAACAAACAGAGTTTAATATTTAATGCCCTAACAGTCAATACACAAAAGTGGAAAACACAAGCTGTCAGCAAATAACAATCGGATGTAATATTCCTGCATGGTGTACACACGGGGCTGTGATATTTTTATCGTACTGGGCTTTTCACAGTCCATTGTTACAATTGTATTTCAACATTAATAGGCAATACTCTTGTGCAGATAGAACGAACATATGAATAATGGTTTTATATTTACAACAGTATGCACTCCACTGCAGGGCTCGTATCCTACACCATATCATTAAATAGACTGTGTAATAAATCCACCAATTAATTGAACAGTAAGTGCAAACGTAAAATAAAGTAGACGAATTAAATTAACTCTCTGGTTTCGAGCTAAAATAAAGTCTATTAAATGATCAGTCGTGCTTAAATAATGCTGATATTTTTGTTTGGACAACATCACTTGTTTTAAGTACACAGCAGGTCATTATTCGAGGGAGGCTTCTAGTGTTATAACAATAACGTTAAAATCACAGGGCACCGCACTATTTTTCTGTTTTATTCCAATATTGTAATATGCAACAAACTATTTGCGAGCGTTGTTTCATTCAGAATAACATTAAATCTCGAGAGTTTAAAAGGATTTTCAATTGAAACAATACTTTGTACAAAATTAAAGCAAATGTTTATGAAAGAATAAAACGTGTGCATTTTTTATTTAAATGAATACATTTTCAGCTCAAATGAAATTCCAGGTATGAAGTCCCTACTGTGAATCGAAGAGTGTGTTACAGTGCCGTATTGCACAACCGGTCAATTTTTACGGCCGTTAGTGGTGGAGTGGCAATAATGACATCATAAATGGCAGGGGATCATTCATTCATAGTGTTCTGCCCAAGAACAGGTCTTTCACTGCAAACCCAGCTTTCTCCAAACTTTCCTATTTTCTGCCTTCCTCTTTGTCTCCGCATATGATCCATATATCTTAATGTCGTCTATCTGATACCTTCTCCTGCCACGAACTCTTCTCCCGTTCACCATTCCTTTCAATTCATCCTTCAGTAGGCAGTTTCTTCTCAGCCAGTAACCCAGTCAATTCCTTTTTCTTTTCCTAATCAGTTTCAGCATTATTTTTTCTTCACCCAACACAGTTTCATTTCTTATTCTGTCTGTCCATTTCACGCTCTCCATTCTTCTCCATATCTACATTTAAAATGCTTCTAGTCGTTTCTCTTCATTTTCCGTAATGCCCATGTTTGTGCCACATACAATGCCACACTTCACACAAAGCACTTCACTAGTCTCTTCCTTAGTTCTTTTTCCAGAGGTCCGCTCTTTTTTCTATCAAAAGCTTCCTTCGCCAATGCTATCTTCCTTTTCACTTTCTGGCAGCAGCTCATGTTACTGCTTATAGTAAACTCCAAGTATTTGAAGCTATTCATTTGCTCTATTGCTTCATTTAGAATTCGTAAGTTTTTCTTCCTATGTCTTCGTCTTGTTTGCATTTATCTTCATCCCATACTGCTCACAGTAAGTTGCCATTTAGCTCCAGTAGCAAATCTCTTAGTTGGAATAAATAAATTATTCCTAAATAAAATAAAATTTTAATCAATGTTCAAATGAAATAATGTCGCAGAGAGAGGAAAGGAAATTTTGGAATAAATTCGAAATACATGAAAATTTTCTATTTTTACTTTTTTTGTTGTACGAATATGAAAGTTGAGTCTCATAAAGTTGCAAAAATCGACTTAAAGATTACCGCGAAAGCACACTTTTTCAGCAATCCTGATATAGAAAGAGTGATATTCAACATTCCATATGTATGTCGATTGTATCAGGTAAAAGGTCGAAAATTACCTAGTTGACTAGTTTCGACTTCTATATCGGACAGACTGGGAGATCACTTCAAACACGAAACAAAGAACACATCACAACCATAGCCAAATCACACAGTACCTCCACATAAGCAGAACACATCACAAACACCAACCACAGCTACAGCAACATAGAAACAGACATATTAGAAGATATATGTTCATTACCATAAAAATTATTTGTAATGTTCAACATTTCCAATAAAAAAATACTTTCTCAGAATATTTGAAATTCAGTATGAATGAGTCTTAAAATATGTATGAATATGATAGTTTCTTACTTGGTGTAACACAGTATAATAAGCATCTTTTAAAAATTTTGACTCAAATTGGACTTGCAGTTTCTGAAAAAAGGAATAGTAAAGTTTGCAAAAGGTCTTTTTGAGACAAACAGCAATAAAGATAAATTTTATTATTGGTGCTATGTAATCTAATAAGCTAAAAAATATGTCATTTGAAGGACGTAAATGATAACTTTAATGAAATTTGTATACTCCGTTTCAGAAAAATCGGCAAATTTAAATAAATTAAAAGTGAAAAATGTCATTTTTGGTCTTTTCAGTCTTCAACATTCCCTAAAGTTTCAGGACGCAGTGGAGCATCAAGTCTATTTCTAGCCCTATAACGGGTTCCTCTGAGCAATCTGATGACCGTTAAGGAACTACCTCAACCTATCTCTAAGACATGTTCGAGCTTAAAACCTATCATTATGGTTTTCTCACGTTATATAATCTAACATTGTTCTCCTAGGATGTCCAATTTGCATTGCGGGTCAGTTATTGGCCGAAGTGGGGAGAAATTTACGACTGTCTATGTCCCTTTTCTTTGATTTTTAGAAAAACAGTAAGTTACTGGAGGTGTCACCAATACCTCAGTGAAGGAATATGACAATTTACAAAATGGACAAGTTATATCTAAATATTTCTAAACAGCGTCAAAGTACTTTCTGCACTTGAAATAATTATGGAGTTCAAAATTAGATTAAAATTATTTGGGATTTAAAATTAACTAATTCTTTGTACTGTTACATGACTTCTGAGATTAGGTGTGGACTAGATAAAGTCGTCACAATTGTTTATCTGAGATAACCAGATTGGTTTAAGCACCACCAGTATTTCCAAATACATTACAGAGCTGTCAGGTTTTGATTATCTTTTGTCACGCAATGCGGTTTTGTAAACCTGTCATAATTTCATAGAGAACAACTATCTCCCCACGAAAAAGAGAAGAATAAGTATCAAAAGAGACTACAAGAATCATGCCAGAACCAATTCCTACCTGCCTAGTTATCTTGTAGACACAGCGACCGTGGGAATATTTTTATATTATGCATAACGTATTAAAAAGACTACACTTTTTATCTTGGGAAAATGAAGTGATGGTAACCGTCATGTCTTATAACAAGGGACACGAGCTGTATTTTAAAGAGCTATATTTATACGTCACTTCTATTACTTTTAAGCATGGCATTCTTTTACCGTAATTGCTTTAGCAGAAGAAATAACTCTATTATGATAAAACTGTTATAAGGCAAGTTATATACGTCAGAAAAAGAATTCATCATTTTTTATTTCTCCATATCACGCGAATGTCTACAATTTTTCCATCGAAAATGTTATTTGAAAGAAAGAACGGAGCTTCTCTGAAGAGATATTGTTTATCATGCAGCATTTAACCAGATTTGTATCCGTTCAGCTTAATATTTACCAACTGTTCCAGTCCTAAATTATGTTCGAATTAAGTACATAATTGTATACAGTTTGTGGTCATAGTCGTAAAAATGTGAAACCTCTTAATCTACCATAAAGCAATTATAGGCCTAGTTATTTTAGATGAATAACAATATTTTCACCACTTCTAGCTTTGAGTCAGTGGATCCGGGTACGATTACTAATGAGAGAGAAAACAATGCATTATCAAAGGTACGTTTTAGAGATGAACAAAACTAACTGCCGCTCTCGCTCGCTGTGTTCGTTGCATTTGTCTTTCGAGTCTCGTCTCGTCATTCTCGTGCGCTTCGAGTCTCCTTCATCATTCTCGAAATACAATTTGGTCGGCGTGGAAAGATTTCGTAACTTTGAATAACATACATCATTGAAATAAATAACATTATAAATGTTTAAATGAGACAAAAAGACAAAACAGAACAGTATTTTAGTTACCAAAATGTTCTGGTTCTATTATATAATATTACCTATGGTTATATAAATAAAAAAAATCTCAAATAAATTTGCATTTCTAAGAAACATAAAACATAACGATAAAATTTTTTTACTTGAGATTGCAAACTTGGTCTCAAAAATAATTATGAAAACAAAATTCCTAGCATTTTAATAAGGGCCTAGTAATTAAATAAAAATTGGGGAACGGATTATTTATTATACACCGAAAGGTAGAGATGTTTCAAATAGGCTAATTGATTGTTTATACATATATAACAGTTGTCAAAGTACATAAAAGTTCAGTCAGGTATAAAAAACTGTGGCGATTCAAGGCTGCTTGACGTTCGGGACTTCGGGAGTGCTCAATCTCGGCGTCTCGAGACACTCACAAGCAGTCGTTACGTCAAAGACGCGACGTATACAACATTGTCGTGAGGGTTTTCGGCTTTGCGGGCGCTGTTAGTCTTGCTTTCTAGATCGTTGTTCATTTCTAGTACTTTTGTATACCCATTTGTGTTAAGAGAATTCTGAACACTCTATCCCAGGATTCGACAAATTGGTCATCGCGATTGCAAGAATGGTGACGTCATTAGACGCAACCCGTCATACATCTGACGTACGGGTTCGGCGGGTGGGTTGCTTACTCCGCAGTGACGATGTGACACAAACTAAATTCTCTAACACAATTTCATTTATGTGTAATACATAAATACAGAGTGATAGGGTTTTTACATTAGTTTTTATTGTTATTCTTGGCTTCAACTCGAGTGTTACAGTTTCGCATACATCTAATGTTAATTCACAAGTATTTACTTTCAACAGAGCACGTAAGTTTTCATCTGTCAATCGCGATCTGCTACAAACTTCAGTTTAAAAAAAAATACTCACAAATAATATTTATTACTTGGTTATTTATTATGACCTTTAAATTTTTATGTTTTATGAAATGAGTGTACTCTGCCATCCATTTCTTTACTAAACTATGCAGCTTCATTGAAAATCTAAAACCTAAATTGTTAAATTTACAGACAAAGATTTATTTTATAATATTGTTTTAAAATACGGACGTTTTGGCTGTGGCTTGCTTCTGGTCTTTGTGACAACTTTCGTAATGTCGTTTAATGTTTGACTTGTAAATACCAATCAAGAGTTTTGAACACAACAGGTATTTCACATTTTAACCCATAGCGCAGCAAAAATATTGTTCCTCCCAATCAACTTGGAATTGAAAGCTTCCTTTCGTGTAACTCCTGACGCACATGTCATTCAAATTCGTTATCAAAGATCCGAAATAATCCTATATATTATATTATATTATATTATATTATATTATATTATATTATATTATATTATATTATATTATATTATATTATATTATATTATATTATATTTTATGCTCGACCATGCCGAAATGTAGTAATTATTCACCTGGTAGCAGTCCTTTAATTCATGTCATTAAAGTACACCTACTCATTAAAGTACAGGTGTTCAGCCAATGACAAATCAGCTTTGTACCGTTATAAAACCGCAAGTATCGATTATTCTCGGATATGCAATCGAAAGAGAATTAGCAAAAAGTCACGGAGGCTGGAAATCCAATACTATCGCAGAAGGTTATGTTCTGTTACTATAATAATTAGAGTTAATTGTAAATGATATTCAAATAAATTCAATTTTTCATCTCGTTTTTCAATTCTAAATCAATTTTCAGGTTATATCAGAGTAATGTTAATCTTATTCTGTGCCAAGGTCAATGAAATTCGGCCTCGGAAAAAATCAATACTTTCGCGTCTGCGCACATCTCACAATTCAGGTCAGTTCGCACATAACCATAATTTTGAATAATTTCAAGTTAGAAATATGGTCGAGCATAAAAAGTCGTATGAAACTTGCCTATAATGGTAATTAAGACGCTCGTATGAAAATTATGAAACTCGCTTGCGCTCGTTTCATAAACAATCATACTTGCGTCTTAATTACTACCATTATAGGCTCGTTGCATAATGTACTAATATTATATTATATTATATTATATTATATTATATTATATTATATTATATTATATTATATTATATTATAGAGCTATGACCCATGGAATTGATGTCGACACTCAAAAGCTTGAGGCACTCAGTTTCAATGACATTAGTAGAACTTTCTTTGGACGTGACGTTGCCGTTCAACTCCTAAAACTCTTAAAGCCTGGAGGAACCCTTAACGCCACCTCGAGCCCCGGTTTCAATTCTCAGTCTGACAGAATCCCATATCAAACTCGTAACCCCTCCTTTTACTTCTTTTTCCATCTACCCCTTGGCCGCTCTTATCCATCCCCTTCTCTCTTTCTCTCTCTCGCATCCCCCACGGAGAATAGCCACCGTCAACGTTACCACCAGACCAAGCTGCCAAAAACTTTTGCTGCCAGATGGAATTGAATATGGATAAAAATTTTCTCCAAGGGTGGGTGCTAGCTGCCAGAGAGGATATAAGGCAAGACAGACAGAGAGGCGGGTGGGAGAGGGATGGCTCACGTCCCTAGTCCAGTATCTCCTGGAGTCAAACTCTGATACCGTTCTGCTCACAAGTATCGCAACTCGGCAACATAAGATTTCATACCTGTATTACAAACCGTGGACATATTTTTTCAATACGTGCATACGTCGACATCATTTTCGTTTGTCGCATTTATCACCATTACCAACATAAAAACGTTAGTATTTGATAATTTGAAATTGATTATATAAAATTTCCAGAGTTCTTTGTCCACTCTTTTTGAAGGTAGTATTTTTTTTTCTTTTTGTGAAATTGGTTTATCTTAAAAATAACTCTTCTCTGGGACTCAAATTACAGCATCTCTTCTTTCAAAGTTGGTTCGATTCCCGGCATGAGAATGTTGAATATTCTTCCAAGAGTGAAGATGAAATAAATGTTTCATGAGGTTAAATCCTTTAATTAGATAAGAAGGCTGATGTTGTTGATGATGATGATGATGATGACGATGACGATAATGATTAGGGGGCGGATGTTGATGAAAAGTTATCTTTTTTCACATTAGGACGATCCCTATGAATATAGAAATCTTTTCTATGTTAATATCAACGTAAAAAAATTAATTTCTTATATTCCATTTTTTTTTTTGCATTTTTGATGTTTTTGAACTATCAGGTCATTTTTACATTTTTTTTAATTTTTTGGGCAACCATTAATATTTTGAAGAACTTTTAGATCATTTTGAATGCATTTTACTTCCTCCTTTACATATAGGTCTGTTAAATATTTTTCTAAGCAAACAGGTGAATAGCAGGCTCTACTAGTAATTACCTAATAAATGAGTGAATAACAATGAAGTTTGAGTTTTATAGTTTGGAACAAACTTTAAAGTCCATCCTTCATTTCACTGGAACCTTCACATTACACAACAGAAGTAATATAAAATGCTTGACAACTGCTTAGTTTAAGCTTTGACCGCTACTGTTATTTTGTCGGTACGAGGGTGTCTTCAGAATTTATGTTTGGAAGGGAGAAAACTTGCACTGTTTCCTTGACAATAGGATGTTGTGTCCCCAATATGGTTGTACTACAGTAAACAGTATTTTTAATAAAAAGATTGCGAAAATGCATGGTGCGCCCACAATTTGTATTGTCATTCATACTCCCCATCAGGAAGGTCTAGTAAGAGCAGAAGGAGGAGGAGAATGAAGGCACTGACATGGACCACCCTAGATTGAAACACATTGAAATCTATAGTTTTACCTTAAAACTTTCATTTTGTTGCATGTTCTTTTCCTTTATCTTAATCAAATTCCAGGAAGTTGCTTCCTCTCTCCATTTACAGGGTAGTCATTGAAACAAGGTGACTAATTTTTAAGAAGTTGTGGTGCGAGTATGGTGAATAATATTTAAAAGTCATTTTCTTTAATTTTATCTCATTTTTTCATTATTTTAAGGGAATTTTATTGATCATTTTAAGTAGATTTTTAGGTCATCAACATCCGCCCTCTAATGATGATGATGATGATGATGATGATGATGATGATGATGATTATGATGGCACAAGCTATTTGTTTATTCTTTTTTGTTATATAGAATGAAAGTAATATAACTGTGACGATTTTAACAGGTTATTCCTTTGATAGAGTGCTACAAAAACTTCTAATACCATATTAGTCCCAAATGACTACTTTTCTTAGAAAAAATAAGTTTCCCCTATTATCAGCACGATTCTGATTTTTTAATCTTATTGTTAGAGAAACTGACTGCATTTTATCAATAAAATGGACAGTTTCATTACAAATTGTGTCCTAATTTTTTTGTCATTGGGAAGCGTAACAACAGTAATGTATATACTAAGGGACGGATCTTTGTTCTTCTTACCGAGTGCGTGTGTGCTCTCGCTCGTAAGTCGGGGACACGCTTTTGCAAACTACGCAGATTTTCAGCCTAATTTTATAATTAACCATGCACTTAATTACAAAACACATAATTGTATTTTTATTTATTTCAATATATTCTATCATTCCTTTCAATCTACACAGTTATATCACTTCCAGTCTGTACATTAAATGAATTCTGCTATTATGAAAATTACTTCTAAAAATCACTATTACGGGACAATTGGACGGAGTTGCGCAATAACAGACCAACCGACAATTTAAAAACAAATGAGATATTTGCACAAATCTGTTGATGGCAGGCTAATTTAACTCGGAAAAAAATCAAGAATGCGATATCTGAATTTTGCTGCTATTTATAAGCAAAAATTCGTTTATTGCATAAAATTCATTTATTTATTTTGCTTTGAAATATTACTTCAACTGCTGGACTATTATTAAAAATCGGTTAGCCTTTTTTGGTATTACGTATTTGTGCAATTTTTTGTAACACTATGAACGTTATAATACTACTTATAATACTACTTAAAATAACTTTCATACTCTATCATGTTATCAAAAAGGATGCGTTATATGGCAGTAAAAAGTTTTAATAGCCTACCTATGGACACTAAAAAAAATCAAACTCAAAACATAGGATTATTTAGGGCAAAATTAAAAAGTACCTAATTTCTTACGCCTTCTATACTGTAGGTGAATTTATGATATTCAACAACGCTGCAAGAATATTTATGTCTTGTTTTAAGTATCGATACTAACTCCTTGTATTGTAAGACTCTTCTCACTGAAGTATCTCTGTCTGCAGTGAAGGGATCTATAAAAATCCTAAGAAACCATCTCTACACTTAAATAAATTGATCTCTTTCCTATGGCGATCTGCTCACTTAAGTTGGGTCTTGCAACTAGTGTTAATAGACGACTGTGATCACCTGATAGCAAATAGATACTGGGAAATTTTATGTTTCTTCTGGAATTAATGATGTTTTGTTTAGTCGTTTTCAATTATTTATAATTGTGTTATATCTTTTTCTTTTCCTTCTTCATTGTTTTCTTTTTCCCATTATAATTGTTTTTTTTTATTCAATGCAGTGGCACTTCACTAGAGTCATTGGCCGTACAATGGCGATAAAAACTAAAAGGAAAGTAAACGAAATAAAGTGAACAATGTGCAAGTGAAACTACGAAGGAGAGGATGTCAGCACTGCTGCATTCTTTTTCTGGCCTCCCAGTACCTATCCACAAAGCTGACAGGTGAAAATGCTGGAGAAGTCTTAATGTGGTTTGATTCCATGTTGTCGGAACATCCAAAGCCATTATAATTGTTTACCTACCATTTACCAAAATAAACAACAAATTTTGGTAAGCTTTGTCTTCTAGGCAGCCTTCACTTGGAGGAAGCTGAATAAAATTTATTCAAAATAAATCAACTAGATTGTCATAATTAAGACTTTCTAGTACTATTAACATTTTCTTCATATGCTTCATATTCTAGCTCTGAAGCGATGTACAAATACCTTGGAATGTAAATAAATACAATACAAATCTCTTGGCTTAGTTTCCTAATTAGTGATGCCTTATTGGTGTCACTAGCGAGATTCAAACCTGTGTTAGGACGTTAAATAAAGGACTGTATAAAGTACAAACCAATTTTTTAAAAAATGTTGAGCGTGTGGAAACATTAAATTGAAAATAATTTTTTATTGCTGCAGGTAATGAATTCCTGAATGAATGATTAAGATTGATGATCGCGACAATTATGTTTTGCCAGGAAAATTTAATGCGGACCACGACTTCGTTGACCTCTAAATGGCTGCATTTCGTTCAACTTCAAGCATTTCCGCATGCAAAATGTAATCTACAAAATCTCCACATCTCTAAAAATATGTGTCTTCAGGGAAGACAAAAAAAATATGTATACCGACGAAAAATGCAGCTTAATTCTGTATTTTACACTCGTGCTGCATCTAATGTCATTTTGCCATTGTTGCATATATCCCACATGGGACTGTATCATCATCACCGTTAGAAACGAGAACTAGCGACAACGGAAATCTGACCCGTGGGGGTCGTTGGTACCGGTGCTGGTCAAGAGGAACGGCGGGCTTCAGGGTCCGACGCCTGGTCCGACAAGAAACGCTCTCGCCGAGATTTATTCCTCTTCCCTGTGTTGCACAACGGACGGGTGCCCGTACGTCCGCATACTAATGAAATATTGTATTCATAGGGAGGGGGCCCCCAAAGGCGCAAGGCAAGGGTCGTAGAAGGATGAGGAAGAGCGGACGCCTCCCCATGGGAACGACCGGACTGAAAGGGGACTTCGGGGCTGGTCCTTCAATTACTTCGCTGTGGCCTCGGCCGCAGTGCGGCGCTCGCATCCGACTCCCCCTCAAGCTCTGGGTCGCAATTTGTAAGTCAGTTCTTAAAGATGTTATCACAGCCTCATTCGGTCTCGAAATCAATTTTCCAAGTTGAAAGAATTCATGAAATGCTTCACGACTATCAATTCATTCCTTCATCATAGACTGCAGTTTTGTGACTTAGAATTCCAAAAGACTCGAACTATATTTTCGGCTAAGAAAGCTAAGATGTACCCATTTCTCTGTCTTTGTTCATAAATCCATTTATTTGTCTTTTCTTTGTTTCATTCATTCTTTGTTTCTGTCTCTCATTCTTTCTTTCTTCCTGTCTTTCTTTCTATCTCATTTATTTTTTAAGGTGACATGTATTTATTTAGCCTGACGAGTTACTCCCTTAGTTTGAATTGTAAGTTTAGTTTAAATGTAGTTCTGTTTATAAGTATGAATAAGGGTGTAATTGTATGTCTTATTTGAACTGTTGTATCAGTGAAGCGTGGTGAGTCAGTGAAGTTATGGTTTTACAGTGTAGTGAATAGTTTCGATCAGTGATAATTTATAGTGTCAATGAAATGTGTTCTGTAATGTCAGTGAAATGTGTCATAGTGCCAGTGCAATGAGTGATATGACAGTAAAGTGAAAGATTATTATCCGTACCAATGTGAAACTTATGTAGGGCCTATACATATTTAGGTTGTAATGTAAAATTACGTTCACTTATTAATTAGGTTATTTTATGTATTATTATCAACTGTAATTATTGTGTATAATTGTATTGTCTATATAATTGTATTGTGTATTGTAATTTTATTGTGTATTGTTTATATTGTTTGTACCACTGCCACCGGGTGCTTGCCCACTTGCAATGTAAATAAATACAAACACACATTCTAATGGAGAATAACCCATCTTTTATCATACAATGATTAATATATCTAAAGGTTCACGAACTCAATTCCAATGATAAAAACTCTTACAGTGGCTTTCTTCAGAAGATAAATCGAACTGAAGTCCGAATTGTGGACATAAGAGCATGCAAAGGAACTTTGGACATAAATTGAAAATCTTCAAACAAAATTTACCGTCCATTTCTGATACCAACAAAACTTAATTTTCGAAGTACCGTAATGGGCCCATAAACATATGTAGTCCAAGTGAGCGTCGATTTGTCCCATCAGTACACCTGCAATCCATTCACACAACCATTCATCTGTGAGAATGTGTTTATCTGATGTCAACATCTCAACGAAAAATTCAACGCAAGATCTTAGCACCAATTGCCATCAACAACGGACATCACACAACTAGCCCTAAAATGGAAATGGGGAGGGCACGTCGCAAGACTAAGGGACGACAGATGGACTTACAAAACTACCATGTGGGACTCCCCTTGCAGGCAAAGGCTTCAGGACAGATCTCGGCGCAAATGGGCGGACTTCTTCACGGAACGAGCAAGCTGAAGTTCCGAATAGCAAGAGGAAGAAGTGAATGGAAACACAACGAGAGACATCTGAGCAATGTGTAGAAAGTAAAACAAGACGAAGTTTATCAGACATTACCAAGAACTAAAAATTCGCTAGAAAATAAAGTTCAATATATAATCAAGTGCAACTTCTAACGCGGATTAGCTCACAGCTCCGGAAAGGTTAGAGCTATCCTCCAGCAGGACGCATTTTACCTTCACGGAACACATTAGACTATCTTTATCTTTTATCTGTATTGAGGATTGAACTCATGCTATACTTCCTGATCATATTATTAAACAATTCCTCAAATAGTAGATATAAATAACGTTACACAAATCTTGAAGCTATTTTAAACAAAATAATTTTGATAACATAAGGGTCTATGATACGAAAAATCTTGTAGAGAACACTGGTCTGAAATTGTTACCCAAGCTATTTAAAAGCACAACGATACAGCAATGAAGAAATGTTGGATAATTCGCTTCCCCTGTACTATTTCGCTGTCACAATTACTACAGCATTACCATAATCAGTATCATTATCTTCACCATCGCTATCACTACTACCACAACCACTACTACCACTACATTACTAAACATTACCACCGCAACTGCCACCTCATTATTATTTCTACTACCACTGTCATTTCCATTGCATTAGTACTTAAACTACACTACCACTGACATCCCATTACTAATTCCGCTACAACCGTCACCGACACCTCACCATTACTTCCTCCACAACCGTCACTGACAGCTCTTAACTACATCCATCATCACCACTGCCACCGAATTTCCACATCCATTACCAGCACCAATCCCACCGCATTACTACATCCACTACCAACGCCACTGTCACCGCATTACTACATCCACTACCAACGCCAACGCCACCGCATTACTACATCCACTAATAACGCCAATGCCACAGTACTACATCAATTACCAACGTCACTGCCACCGCATTACTACATCCACTATCAACGCCACTGTCACCGCATTACTACATCCACTACTATCGCCAATGCCACCGCATTACTACATTCACTACCACCGCCACCGCATTACTACACCCACTACCGCCGTTCATTGACATCGTCACTGGCACCGCATCCAGTACCACCGTCACTGTCACCTCATTGCTAGTCCACTACCACCGCCACTGCCATCGTCAGTGCAATCTCATTACTACATCCATGGCCACCGCTTTATTACACTTTAGGGCCCTTTCACACGAGCGACTTTTTGCCGCCAAGGTCGACTGCAAAAAGCAGTCGGTCTGCCGCCGACATGAGCGGTTTTTCGTCGGCAGAAGCAGTCGACATGGGTGACTCTGCAGTCGACACGGGCGGTGTGTGTCGTCGGTTCCGGCGGCAGTCGAACTGCAAGAGGTGTGTCATTTTTCACTCGCATTATAGTAATGGAAAATCTTGTAACCAGATACAAGTAATTAAAAGACGAGAATGATACACCTAGCTACTTAAGAGTAATTTCTTTCCGCCTAAAATTGCTTTCTGACCCACAACCTGAAGATGATAATCATCAAGGTGAACTTTAATGTATTTCTTCAGTGCCTTCTTACAACAATTCTGAATAAATTAACTTAACTAATTTAAATACAGTTACCGTAACACTTTTTAATCACTATTCATTAGTAATATATTTTTAGGTAAGTCTGGAAATTTTACACAACTTCGTTCCAAGTGGACATTTTAGGCATTGGATCATATTCAATTGAGAACTGCCCCTTGGCCAGTTTGGATATTTTAATTTTGGACTTTATGTAATTGGACATTTTCTGAGCTTTGACATTTTACATAAGTAGACGTTACCACATAATGGACATTTTCGTAATATGGGAGTTCAGTATTGGACCATGTATCTGCTAACCCAACCCACAGATAGAAGTCCTTTGGGCTGAAATCGGGTGAACGTGATGACATTTTAATGGCTGCAGACCATCCTATCACTCTAAGCTTAAAAACCTGAACCAAGTACACATGAATATCTCTACTATAATGGGGAGGTAAGTTTTGGCATCACATATCGAAGTAAATCCAAGTATCGTATACATGCGCATTGAGATTGTCGTCAATAAAGTAGCTACGATCCAATCACACCCGACATTTCGATTATTTATGATACCACCCTAAATGTTTGTATTTTGTTTCGTTACCAATATGCAAAACTATATCTATGATACCAACCTAACTGTTTGTCTTTTCTTTTGTTACCTACCAACCTGCAAAACTTCGATTATATATGATACCAACCTAAATGTTTGTCTTTTGTTTCGTCATCAACCTGAAAAAGTACAATTATGTACGATATTAACCTTAAACTCCACTAGTAAATTACTGGTGCCAAATTACATGCGTTGTTTTCGTGATATTCCTACAATGACATTTATTTTCAAGAGTGTAAAATTACTTTTGCGCCACCCGGTATTCAGGCGTATGTGTACTTACCAATTTCATTCTTCTCCTTACTGCTGAGTTCCATGAAGTTTGTGTGAAATTTCAAACACACTTGTTCCCAAGCTTTTGTTTTTTCAAGTCGATTACTGTATTTATCACTTTGGTAATCCCATATAGCAGGCTCACTTTGTATTTCTGCGATGAATGCATCTGTATCGAAAGATTCCATCTTCAGAGCTCAGTTGTCAGAACGAAACTGTCACGCAGCTGTCCAAATCAACAATCTGTGCGGCCAAAAATCGATTTTCTGACCTACTCATAAAATTAAATAATCGTGTTACTTAGGAGAACGTGATGATGGAGTAAACATAGGGAAAAACAGCCCCGCAAGCCATGCCAGTGACGGCGATTGTGGAGTAGAGTAGTATTCTTCTATTGCGATTTTAATTGAAGTGAAACGAGATGGAAACTCATCTTCAAGGTATGTTCTATCATGTAAAGTGATTGGCAAGTGTTATTAATTTATGTTTTGTGGCTTACTTGAAGTCTTTTTAAGCAGTACAAAATCTCATTTTTTATTTCTAACTTTGTCCTGAGATTAAAAAAATTACTCAATTTAACTCAAACAAGCTACATATTACTTTACTCTGAGATATTTCTGTTTCATGTTGCTATAAATTTCATTTACCTTCAGTCGCTTTCGTAGCATACTTATCAACGTATTTTCTGTTAAATAGGAGAACAGTTGATAATTTTGTCTATATGGGGTAATTTTCCTTAGTCAAACGTAATCAGAATATGTATACAAAACAAATATACTACCTGTAACTACTGCACAAAGTTTCATGAAAATATGTTAAATAGAAGAAAAGTTATTAATTTTTCTCCAAATGCACTCCCTATAAAAGGTAGTTTCCCTTATACAAACGTAATCGCAGTTTGTACAAAACAAATATACTACCTATAACTACTGTACAGAGTTTCATAAAAATCTGCTAGATAGAAGAAAATGTACTAATTTTTCTCTGAATACACCCTCTGTAAGGGATAGTTTCTATTGTACCAACATAATCAGAGTTTGTAAACAAAACAAATATACTACCCGAAACTATTGCACAAAGTTTCATGAAAACCTGTTAAATAGGATACAAGTTATGAATTTTTCTCTAAATACACCCTCTATAAGAGGTAGTTCTTGTACCAACGTAATCGGAGTTTGTATACAAAACAAATAAATTACCCGAAACTATTGCACAAAGTTTTATGAAAATCTGTTGCATAAGAGAAAAGTTATTAATTTTCTCTAGATGCACCTCATAAGAAGTAGTAAAAATAAAAAAAAAAATATGGTTTATTTAACGACACTCGCAACTGCACTGAGATTATATCAGCGTCGCCGGTGTGTCGGAATTTTGTCTCGCAGGAGTTCTTTTACATGTCAGTAAATCTGACATGAGCCTGTCGCATTTAAGCACACTTAAATGAGATCCACCAGAGCCAGGATCGAACCCGCAACCTCGAGCACAGAAGGCTAACTACGCTACCGAGGCCGACATATAAGAGGTAGTTTCCCTTATAAAAATGTTACCGGAGTTTGTACACAAAACAAATATACTACCTGTAACTACTGTACAAAATTACATGATAATCTGTTAAATAGGAGAAAAGATATTAATTATTTCCAGCTAAATGTAATGTTTTGAACCATTGCGTGTCGCCGACCTTGGCGGCTAAAAGCCGTCCATGTGAAAGCAGAAAACGCTGCCGCCCGTCGCGGGGACCGACTGCAAGACAGCGGCTGCAGTCGGTCTGCCGTCGGGGTCAGCGCTCGTGTGTAAAGCAACCGGCGTTTTCCATTTAAATACATTACCGACTGCATCCCCGCGACAAGCCGCTAAGGTCAACTGCTTTTTGCAGTCGACCTTGGCGGCAAAAAGTCGCTCGTGTGAAAGGGCCCTTACTGTCATCGTCACTGCCACGATATTACTACATCCATTACCACCGTCACTGTCACCACATTACTACATCCACTACCACCGTCACTGTCACCACATTACTACATCCACTACCACCGCTATGCTAACTCATTACAAATTACAATGCTGTACAGCAATTCGTCAAATGCTGTGCAAAAATTTGTCAAATATGTAGGCCTACCAGTTCACATTTTCATAAAAAAAATATGGCCTCACAATCGTATCGCCTAGTTTTCCATACATCATTACTTTTTTTTTTTACACTAGGGTTATTGGATTCACATCATCTATCTTGGATTCTCTTTGGAGCAATTTCGTGCATTTTGTGTATGAACATATTCATCCAGAAAGAATAGTACGTCGCTGTAGGAAACATGCTACTAGTAGGACTGGTTAATATGCAAACACTGTACGATTCAGTTGCATAAAGTTAACATTATGAAACGATTTGCCATGCTATAATATTATTTTAATACATCCTTGTTGTCATAGCAACCTCTTTCTTCATAGACCATGATATCAAACTAACCGTCGTTACAAATCTGATGCTATTTCTTTATTAATTTGTTTTATAATGCTCTCGTACAAAACATAACGTACAGCTTGATTTAGGGATTTTGGCCCCTGCAAAAAGTAAGTAGATAGACTAAGAGCGAGTTATTCATCATTACTGGCGGGCTGGGTCGCACAGGTCAGACGGCGCAGTCATAACACCTAACACCTTCTTATCATGTCGCGGTACACTCCGTCTTAAAACACAATATTCTTCCATACGTCCCGGTACTAACCAATACGTCTGTTGACTAAACAATGTCATGATGACTTATATTTTCTTGACATGAGTGTCCCTCAACTTCGAGCATAGATATTATTTTCATTCTTCCTCTTTCCTCTTCCCCTCCTAGGCACATTTGTGATTAAATTTTTTTCTTATGACGCAACACACAGCTCGCTCACTAGCCAAACAACCGAGGACAAGGGTCTTAATGCTGAATCGAACTGTACATTAAACTCGCCTCTTCCGTGGATCTTCTGCATTGAGTGCACATGTTTTGATTTGTAGCGGTCGAAACGTGTCGATTTCAATATTATGTAAACAGAATTTAATACCATTCTCTCTGTCGAGCCAGATACTCAGGCTGAGGATTGAGAAATATCTTGCAATCACATCCATTGAATATTGTTCATCAATAGTAAATTTAGAACTAACGCTTTTCATCATTTCGAGCACACAAATGTGCTTTAAATTTTACGTAATGAAATGCGTACATATTTCTGTGATAGTTTAGCAATATCTGGATGTCTCCATGGAGTCGACGTAATCACTTCTTCAGCTCTCGATAACTCCAGACACTAACCGAGACAAAACATTAACTGTAGCATTATTGTTTACCATGGCTTACTTCGCGAATAACAAAACATAAATGCAAACAAAAGACAGCAGTTACTCCCAAAAAATAGAATAAAGCATTCCATTTGGCAAATGACTTTCATGTCACACAATATAACAACAACAAATCTTCTGGCTCCACTTCATTCTTTCACGCTTCTAAGTAACAAATTTCAACAAATAATAAATGCACATGCATTTCTGCAAGTTATGTTTTGAACGACATGGATTGTGACAAAGGAAGTCTTGAAGTAGCCAAAAACTATGTTAGAATAACATAAGCAATCCATTTTCAGATAAAATTATTGTCAAATTCAATTCAATTCAGGATGTAGGGATAAGTAAGACTGTAGATGTCAAGACAATAACATTTCCGAGGGTTAGATATTCTCCAGAAAGTTTTAACCCCATAGTTGAGGAAGCGAAAAGTAGGAAAACTTTAAACGCAAACTTTTCTACTGGGGAGAATTGATGCCGAATGTCCAGGATAATGTTTCAGGTCAGCAAGTTTTAGTGGACTATGTAACTGGCAGTTCAAACAACACTTCGCATTCCCCCATTCTTTTGCTTGTCTTCATTTTCGTCACTGAATTTTAAACGCGTATAAAGAATTTCACTTCGTTAACTCAGCACAAGTGAATTTGTTTGAAGAACAGACTTGGAAAAGAAAAGGAGAGTGTAGGAAAATAAATTTTGCTTTAATTGTAAAAACCACAGATAAAAAAATATTATAATAACACGACTCAATGTAATCAACTTAATTTCATATAAAAAACGTAATGTGACACATTAAAATCCACACTGTAAATCCTGAAGCAATTAATAATAATAATAATAATAATAATTATTATTATTATTATTATTATTATTATTATTATTATTTTAATGAGAAATTAATTATGAAATAGACATATGATATGCTTATCGGAACGAACATGGAGCATCCCTAAGCACTTCAATCCAAATAGGTTTTACGTGTACCCGTAATGGAACGAATTGCCGTGCACGGCTAATTCGGTCCCACCTTACAGCGCACAACATTGCTCTCCAGCCATCAAATACATGTACCATGTATCTGGCGATAGTCTGCTGTACCTCAGGGATCTAGAATCATATTCCCATTAGGGGTGCTTCTTATGAAAATTAATGAATGTCAAGAATCAACCGTACATTTGTAATATTTCATTTTATTGTAATGTAATATCCTGTACTGCATATAGAAAAGGGCTATGGAAAATTACTCATTTCTTCAAATTCACTTATAAAAATGTCGATGCAAAATTTATGGAAAATTTAACTCACGACTATTTTTTAACGTTTTCCTTAACTTTTCAAAGAACGATCGCAACCTGGCGAGGTTTCCTAAGATTTGTCTCATTTTTCCTTTCTCCTCCATTCGTTTTAACGGAATTTCGGACTACTTCTTCGGATCGGCAAGGTTATATTATATTTAATTAATAACTACTGTACATTAAAGAGAAAGTGCCGGTAACAGACTCCACTGAAAATCATGACAATTCTCCAAAAATATTTTATTGGCTATTTCACTTGTTTAAAATGTACACTTTCATACCCGAAATGTATTTAGTTCAATTCTGATTATAAATATGTCTATTTTTTTAATCAAGGCGTGGCGTGGCACTTAAAGAGCTGTCAAAATTATCTTTTCATCAAAGATTTTTTTTTTTTTTTTTTTTTTTTTTTTACAATTTTGTGATTACAAATCTAGTAACTTTTTGTTCCAGAGTTGACCCACTGAAGTTACTAGATGAATGTAGCGGATGAGAAACTTAATATGTATGTGCTACATAAATATTCATTTTACTTTCAAATTCATTTTTCCGTAAGTTTATTTTTCTTGATTCAACACCAACTTTTTATGTCAAATATTAATCAATCTGGATTAAATTTTTACTGTAAGCATTTATTAGGTATGCTGCATGTTTCTACGCATTTATTTTTATAAGAAATGCTGCTAGTTTATATTATCAATATTTTCTCATGACTTACAGAAAAAATATTTACAAAATTTGAACAAATTTTTTGAAAGTGAATAAATTAGACATGTCATAAAATGAATACATAGAAACGTTTCTCTGTATCTTTTGAATATAAGCAAAGGAAAGGAAGATTAAAAATTGAGATCTTCTATTAAAAACTTAGGTTTGAAAATATCTCTAAAAAATAAAAATAAAATAAAAAAGTAGCCTATATCATTTGGGAGTTGAAACTTTAGATTTTGTTAGTCTTTTGCATTTTAAACATGCTCACAAAATTTGGTTGAAAAAATGATTAGGGAAAAAGTTGTCATTTTTAGTAGAGTGTCCCCTTAAGACAGGAAACATATGTAGTACCGGTAACCGATAACAGTAGATAATAGTCATAATGTGGGTCAGTGGCCAGTATTTCTGAAATGTCTTCTAGCTGCAGGGCTGCATAATGGTGACTAGTTACGAAGTCGAGTGACAAAGGATAGAGTCATAATATACCGCAGCTTCTACCAAGTTAGTGCCGGAACATTGTAACGTACGAACAGCGACACAATAAAAATTAACAATACTCTCACGACATTAAATGCAGAATGCATTAAAAGGAGACCTTCATAATTTTACGATATTATCTTCTAATGGAAGTCATATTCAGTGTCTTTGACTAATGTTCAAACTTGCTACAACCAGAGAGTCAGTCATATCTCATTTATTCTACAGTCTCTGTCATAGTATTACCACACAGTCTAGTATATACAGTCACGAAGATCAATGCGTAGTAAATATGCATCCATAGATAGTTGCTAACCACTAGGATCGCTACTAACGCCTCATTACAGACAATGCGAAATAATACCGGCACAGTCTATTGTTCCTAGTACCCTCAACAACTCAAGCTTCGTGACTATATATTAGACTGTAGTATTGCTACAACCTCTTCCAGCAACAATAACATCAATATTGTCTGCACTGTCATATCTTACAACTTACAAATGGCTTTTAAGGAACCCGCAGGTTCATTGCCGCCCCCACATAAGCCCGCCATCGGTCCCTATCCTGTGCAAGATTGATCCAGTCTCTATCACCACATCCCACCTCCCTCAAATTCATTTTAATATTATCTTCCCATCTACGTCTAGGCCTCCTCAAAGGTATTCTTCCCTCCGGTCTCCCAACTAACACTCTATATGCATTTCTGGATTCTCCCATACGTGCTACATGCCCTGCCCATCTCAAACGTCTGGATTTAATGTTCCTAATGTTCGACAGATATTGGAGAAGAAATGGGAGTATAAGAGTACGGTACATCAGTTATTCATAAATTTCAGAAAGGCATATGACTCGGTTAAGAGAGAAGTTTTATATAATATTCTTATTAAATTTGGTATTCCCAAGAAACTAGTTCGATTAATTAAAATGTGCCCCAGCAGTGAAATATAACTGGCATATCTACTGGCATTAATAAAACCACTACTTCTATCCAAAGCACTACATTCACTTTCATTATTACAACTACCACAATGACAACCACTACTATCACTATTATCATTGCTACTATCATAGCCATTACCACTAATGTCAATATTATAGTCCTCTCTTCGCTCTTCATATTCAGAGCATCTTAAGATAGAGGAACAGGCCCAACTGAACCTGAAACTGAACGTTTCATGATGATGATAATGATGATAACGACGACGATGATGATGATGATGAGAATAATAGTTATAATTATATCTAGCCTATATGCATGTATCGAATGCTACAAATTATTTGTCTTGGATCCAACAAATAAATATTTATATCATACAGTACATACAGTAACTCAGTAACTAGACTGAATACAATAAAATACAATGACGTTACAGACTAACTGCCCAAATAATTTACTGATTGCCCTACTGACCGAATGGTTGTCAAATCGATTGAACACCTGATCTATTAACTAAGTGACCAACTAACGAATTAAGTCATAACTTTACTGACTGGTAACCAGTGTTTTTTTTAACAAAAATACAGTATACTAACCTGTTTACGTAACTGGACGACTAACCTTGCTGACTGTTCAAGTAACTGACATACTGCGTAATTAACTAACTAGTAAGTACATAATTCCCTGACTAATTAACTACTTGAATAACAGTTAACTGAGTAACCAGTCACGTGACTGATTAAATAAATGATTAATTATTAACCAAACAAGAAACAAAGCGGCTAACTGAGAAATTAAGTACGAGACAATTTAACTAAATAAATATTATAATTAATGGACTAATTAATCAAGTTGTTCAGTAACTACTTTGTGAAAAATATAAGTATTTAAATAAATAATAAATAAATTATGAGGTAATTTAATTTACTTACATACAAAAGGTTTTTAGAGAACCCGGAGATTCATTACCGCCCCCACATAACCCCGCCATCGGTCCCTATCCTGATCAAGATTAATCCAATCCCTAGCTTCATATTCCATTTCCCTGAAATTAATTTTAATATTATCCTACCATCTACATCTCGGCCTCCCTAAAGGTCTTTTTCCTTCAGGTCTCGCAACTAGCACTCTATATGCATTTCTGGATTCACCCATCCCTGTCCATCTCAAACGTCTGGATTTAGTGTTCCTAATTATGTCAGGTGAAGAAAACAATGCGTACAGTTCTGCGTTATGTAACTTTCTCCATTCTCCTGTAACTTCATCCGCCTTAGCCACCAATATTTTTCTAAACACCTTATTCTCGAATACCCTTATCTCTGTTCCTCTTTTAAAGTAAGTGTCCAAGCTTCACAACCATATAGAACAACCGGTAATATAACAGTTTTATAAATTCTAACTATCAGAAAAACTTCCTAAACGAATAAAACAGACATTTCACAAATTTATTTTTCGTTTCATTTTCTCTCGATTGTCATTTATATTTGTTACTGTTGCTCCAAGGTACTTGACTTTTTCAAGTAACTGGCATACTGCATAATTAACTAACTGATGAATACCTATTTCTATGATTATACAAGTAGGTAAATAATTGACTGGCATACAGTTAACTAAGTGATCGATTAAGTGACTGATTAAATAAGTGACTAAATTAATTATTGACTAAGTGACAAACAAAATGAGTAAATGAGAAATTATTTACGGGACAATTAAGCTACGTAAATATGTAATAATTAACGAACCAATTAATAAAATAATTGATTATTTTTTTAAATAATGAAGTAATTAACTAATTAATAGAAAAATATGCGGTCAATTAACTATGTGACTAAAAAACTGACTAATTTTATTAACAAAGTGAGTAACTGTCTAATAACTGATTAAGTGAAAAGTGAAATATGCTACTACTTAACTGACTGTATAAGTAAGTAACTGACTAAATAGCCAGGTGAGTAACTGTCTAATAACTGATTAAGTGAAAAGTGAAATATACAACTACTTAACTGAATATACAAGTGAGTAAGTAACTGACTAAATAGCCAAGTGAGTAACTGTCTAATAACTGTTTAAGTGAAAAGTTAAATATGCTACTACTTAACTGACTGTATAAGTAAGTAACTGACTAAATAGCCAAACGATTAACTGGCTAACTAACAAATTAACTGATAAATTAATCAATTAATTAGGCGTTTAATCATCTTAGTAAATCACTAAGTGAATAATTAACATACTGATAAATCAGCTGCCAAACTGAATAACCATCGACCTAGTAAACTAACTAGTTAACTGATCTGAAAATTTGAACGTTCTACCACAGTCTAGTATATACAGTTACGAAGCTCAATACGTAGTAAATATGCATCCGTAGATAGTTGCTAACCATTAGAATCGCTAATATCGCCTCATTACAGACAATGCGAAATAGTACTGGCACAGTCTACTATTCCTAGCACCCTCAAAACTCAAGCTTCGTGACTGTATATAGGCCTACTAGACTGTGGTTCTACCAACCGATCACTAATTAACAGCTGATTACCTAACAAACTAATTAAACAAGAACTACTTAACGAAATGATTACTGAACCAATATTCGTTTAATTTCTGTTCAAGCGAAACTAAAATTATTTTGTAGCAAGTACACCAATTATTAACAATAACTATAATTCTTTTGAACTTCGTAGGTAACTTTCCTATCCGTGTCTTTACCAAGTCGGATTCATGTAGAAGACACAATATTTTAAACACTTGCACTTCGAACAAGGTAGTGGAGAGATACGCAAAAAGAAGATTATATATCAAGCAGCACATTACATTCGTCTCGGAGCAGTACCCGGCCGTCGACCAGATTTACGGTCCTCGGGCCTCAATGCTGTTGTAATTATCATCATAAACTGGACTTTACGAGCAACTGCGGGCCCCTGTCGTAAAGGAACGCTTCGTGCTCCGGGTTAACGCTGATATAAGGTAGTCAGTCTACAGCTACAAGGTAGACTCCGGTCTGCAGGTGCTTTCCTACTTGCTAATCCTCTCTTGTCAGCACCTAAGTAGGTGATATAAAATCAGAGCCTGAGTTCTTTTTTTTTAATGGATGGTACGGACATACTCCAGACTCTACTTCCTAATTTAATTCCCTAATACATGGGCGTTTGGCGGAAGAGCCTTTCAGTTCTAGAATAACTTCAAGGCGATAACATACCTAGCAGTTTAACCTGTAAGAAATATTTCTCTTACAAATTTCATATATTAAAATCGAAGTATAAATTTAGAGGAATGGGAATACTTTTGGAAATGAAACAGTTTACGCACTCTTATTTGCAGATAATAAGTTCGTTAACTGAAGTTAATGATAACACAATATACGAGTATGACCCGAAAATTGTTACAGGAATCTTGACTAACAACAAAATTCAGAGAAAACATTTTATATCATTTCTGAAGAAAAAAACAAGAAATTTTAGTTTGGAAGATGGAAATGGTTACATCGAATAGTGTGGATATCAAAGTATCTGATATACGTATTTAACATGGGAAATCAAATATTAGTAAATACTCCCTTCACAAGATTATATTTGTAAGGAGCAGGGATGTACGCAGGGAGGGAGTTACCGGGTTTGACCCTCCCTTGAACTTAACAAAAAAAGACATATTTAGATTTTAGTATTTGTTACCCATAATCGTTTTCCCTTCCAAAATTTTTCACTGTCAGAGTAACAAAAACTACATCGACATAAAGATAATTCTCCTACCCCTTATTGAATATATTCATCATGTCAGTTTTATTCTTCATCTTTGGTGAATTCCATGTTCCATTATTGTGTTTTATAATTAAATTTATTTCTATATATTTGACTTCTTCCATGGATTTTCATGTTATATAAAGTAAAGTGCCTTACCTATCATATACAAATAACTATTGGCTAAATATTTATATATGATTATTGTGCAAGTGTAATAATGACACAAGAATTTTATATTACACAAAATCAAACAGAAGTTAAAATTTGTTAAAAATTGGATGAATGTGAAAAAAAATTACGTTTCAAAGATTTTTGAAGGATATTCATGAATATGTTCTATTACAACATAGCATACTATTAATAAATATACCATAAAATAATAATAATAATAATAATAATAATAATAATAATAATAATAATAATAATAGGCCTAATAATAATAATTCACAAAATTTAAAGTACCGTCATTTCCCTTAATTATAGTCCACGATACAACTATTCAAAGAACATTATACAAGTAAATAGACCGTTCGTAGATAGCTGCAGTGATTTGACTTCAAACTTCAGTACAGCAAAAATATAGATAAATGAGGTTACGGAGTACAAAATTTGAATGGACCATAGTTGTGTTCCAGGACCATAGTTATGGGAAATAACGGTACCAATAGTGTAAATTGTAAACAATTTTAATAACAGCCCCCTCCTCTTTGACAAAATCCTGCATAGGCCACCGGTAAGAAGAAATGTGAAGGGACTAAATATACATGCAAATGCACTAACAACTATTTCATTTTCTTGATAAGTTCAGAGAAATTAATTAAATAAATTTGTAAAATGCAATTTTATTTCCTTTATTTAAATAGGTATGGTGTTAAATAGGTACCTATGGTGAAAAATCAGTAAATTAAAAATGATCTTCTGCAATGTTCTTTGATATGTGAAAGTTACATAAAATTAGTGCACATTTAAGGCTTTCTCAGCTTCTATGATGACATATTAAAGCTCTGATGCACAGGGCTTTTGAGTGAGACTAAGCTTTGACTGCAATTTCCCGTAGTTTTTTTTTAAGATTTTTTTTCCCTTAAATTACTTATCTACTTTTTCGTAAAACAAATACTTTCTGTAAAATTTATTGTGAATCAATGGCCTTGTCTGCTACTGTGATGTTATTTTTAATGTTTTGGTGCACAGTGTTTAAAATAACAGTAAACTTTATTGGAATTTTTGCCGTAACTTGAATTGTTTGCTTTATTTTATGCATAAAGTTATATATCTTTGGATTTTATATAGTGAAGAGATAATAATATTTTTCCTATGCCGTTAGCCATTATTTTTATTTTATTGGGATTCAGTGTCAGTCCTATTTCTTTGCTCTGTAGGAAGATTTCCTAGATGCCTCGTCTTAAATCTTCTGAGGACGTTGCTGGTAAAATAATGCAGTTTTTAAAAAAGCTTCAAATGCCGTAGAGTGACAGTAATTACTATTATTTCAACATAAACTAACAAAAGTTTCTCTAAAATGAGGATTATCGTGAAAAAAATTGAATCTTGCTTCACTGAGTGAAGGGGAGTGAATTCAAAATATCCAGAAAAGACAAAGCCAATATCTCACTACAAACGGCAGGTTTAACCGTTATAGCCATTATGATAAATAACATTATTAGAGAAGAAACGGAAAGTTTATCTGGAAACCGGGGGAGAGATGTAAAAGGGGCAAACCGAACAAGACGACGTTGTCGGTAATCTAATTACCAGGAAATAATTCAAACTACTTAAAGAAGAATTTAATAATAAATATATACTACAACAAAGTGGATGAGAGAAGGAAAATGTGTTGGGAGAGGAGGGGACTAAAAAGAAAAGAAGCTGCATTAAGAAATTCGGAGAAACAAAGAAATGTCGCCACCATGTTACAAACGGAGAGAGAAAGGAAGTAGAACCCCCGGTCTGCTCCATTCAATGCTTCCACGTGGGACTGAGCAATTTAAGTGAAAAGTTCACCAAATTCAGTTTTCTCTAATCACGATCAGTGAGCTTCCTTATGTTTAAATTATCGAGGGTTTTTACAACCCTTAGCTCCTTTTTAGAGACACACTTCTTCGACATTATACACAGGTATATTAAGGGGATGTCGTAACGTGACGTCACAACGGCGACGAACCTCCATCTTAGACAACACAGGATATATATATATATATATAACTTATATATTTATATATACGTGTGTATATATATATATATATACATATATATATTGGTAAAGGACAAACATCCATGTCCTACTCGGCATGCAAAGCTACGACCGTATCTTACACACAACGTTAAAGTTGTTTATCGTAACAGTTATGAACACTGCGGTAAATGTGAAAATTTTGGACGTTATGTATAATAGTCGCTTGTTATTCGTAATAACCACTGCATTTTGTTCATTTAATAATGATGATGATAATAATAATAATAATAATAATAATGATAATAATTTATTTAATCTGGCAGAGCTAAGGTCAGTAGGCTACTCTTCCGCCCAGCCAGACTCTAATTCTAATTGAATACAATAATTGGTTACATAGTTATTTATCTAGGCCATAAAACAAAATGAAAGTAAATAATGAAAGTTGGATAAGTGTGACAATAATAAACATTGGTAAGAAATAGTGATGATGACAATAATAATAATAATAATAATAATAATAATAATAATAATAATAATAATAATAATAATAATAATAATAATAATAATAATAATTAGGAAAGTTCAGGATAACAGACAGGATTTGGAATTGAACGGGTTACATTAGCTTCTTGTCTATGCCGATGACGTGAATATGTTAGGAGACAATTCACAAACGATTAGGGAAAACACGGAAATTCTACTAGAAGCAAGTAAAGCGATAGGTTTGGAAGTAAATCCCGAAAAGACAAAGTATATGATTTTGCCTCGTGACCAGAATATTATACGAAATGTAAATATAAAAATTGGAGATTTATCCTTCGAAGAGGTGGAAAAATTCAAATATCCTGGAGCAACAGTAAATGACACTCGGGAGGAAATTAAACGCAGAATAAATATGGGAAATGCCTGTTATTATTCGGTTGAGAAGCTTTTGTCATCTAGTCTGCTGTCAAAAAATCTGAAAGTTATAATTTATAAAACAGTTATATTACCGGCTGTTCTGTATGGTTGTGAAACTTGGACTCTCACTTTGAGAGAGAAACAGAGATTAACGGTGTTTGAGAATAAGGTTCTTAGGAAAATATTTGGGGCTAAGAGGGATGAAGTTACAGGAGAATGGAGAAAGTTACACAACGCAGAACTTCACGCATTGTATTCTTCACCTGACATAATATGGAACGTTAAATCCAGACGTTTAAGATGGGCAGGGCATGTAGCACGTATGGGCGAATCCAGAAATGAATATAGAGTGTTAGTTGGGAGGCCGGAGGGAAAAAGACCTTTGGGGAGGCCGAGACGTAGATGGGAGGATAATATTAAAATGGATTTGAGGGAGATGGGATACGATGATAGAGAGTGGATTAATCTTGCACAGGGTAGGGACCGATGGCGGGCTTATGTGAGGTTGGCAATGAACCTTCGGATTCCTTAAAAGCCATTAATTTGTAAGTAAATAATAATAATAATAATAATAATAATAATAATAATAATAATAATAATAATGGGATAATTTAAATATTTATTCTGTGAGATATATATATATATATATATATATATATATATATATAACCATTAAACATTGAGAAACCTGAAACAGCTATTATTGTTAACAATAATTGTTAGAAAAATATTTCGTTAGTCTATTCTTAAATTGGTTTGATGTCTGACAGTCCCTGACATTACTCGGTAGGGAATTCCACAGCCGACGAACAAGCACAGTGAAAGAAGATGAATATGAGGATTTTCGGTGGGTGGGAATGGATAATATTGAGGAATGTTGTCCTTAATTATTATATTGACGGGTTATTATAAAAAAAGAGGGAAGATCGAAGAATTTTGAGTTTGAAGAGAAGAATTTTTCCTTTGGCAGAAAACTATGAATGAATGAATATGTATATAATCACGATTTCATTTCATTATGGTAACAGCTATAAATTGTCCATTCGTTTTACTTCCCTTCAAATCAATTATTACAGCGTTAAATTCAGATTTCAAAACCACAATAAAGATAAAGGAACACGAAAAGGATGAAATAATAATTAATGATATTAGACAAGGTGATTCGTTAAGTCCATCTCTCTTCAGACTTGTATTAGATCAAATAATTATAACACTGTCTTCGGATGCAAACTGGGAAACACAAAATTTCACATGGTCTATGTATTGTTCACTTTCTTCTGTCGTACTTCCCTTCATATTTTCCTCATGGTTATCCATTTCTTCGTTCATCCATTCATCCCATTTCCCATTTATCTATAAGCTGGACGTTCGTAAAATGCATCTTCAGACATAGTGAGATAACCTAAGAAAATTATAGCGCAAGTTGATCAACGGTAGAATAAGTATAACCGGATACTGCAAAAATCTCTGAGAGGATTCCCTTTTCTTTATCAATAGCCCTCTTCTCTTCCACAGTTTCATAAATAATATATATATATATACATTTTTTTCTTTTTCACTATCACCATACTCCCTAGATCACCAGAATAATTTATCATCATAGTTATTTTATTGTGGTCTTCATTTAAATGTTTTTATTACATTCTATTTGTTGTATTCTTCGCTATGTTTTCCCTCTTAACTATTTGTATTAATTGAGTTGCTTTAGAAGGATAGAGCGTGTGAAATTGATAGACAGAATAAGAGATGAAGCTTTGTTGGAAATAATTTATCAGGAACAGAAACGGAATAGGTGGATCATTGGCTGAGAAGAAACTGCCTACTGAAGGATGCACTGAAAGGAATGGTGAATGGAAATAGAGTCCGAGGCAGAAGATGGTATCATAATATGATAGACAACATTAAGATACAGGGACATCATTTTATTTCTACTAACATTTCTGATATTAACCTGGCTATACCTTTGGATCAACGGTTGCTACCCCCTTCCACGACTCGAGTTCGATGATACTGGCGTAATATACAAACAAATCACTTTACTAGGTATAGGAGGGAAGAAAAGTAGTTCATCCACTTACGTAAACTAGGAAATATCACGCTTTTGAGTTTGATAATTTTCATTAGGTTTTTGTTTCATCAAAATACAGTACAGTATTAACAATGAGTGTTTTTACTCACGAACTGAGCTGTCCATGAGGACGTATTCATTATGCAGTGCATATTATATTGTCTACAGCACATTAGCGTACACTACAGAGAATGAAGTTAAATTGAAAAATAATCATAATATGGATATTTAAACATATTTTTGAAAATGGTGGCCGTTCATTTCGATACAGGCTTCAGTTCTAATGTGTGTAATTCCAATTACCAGTTTCATCCTTCGTACTAGTAACTCATGTTGAAATAATTCTGTAAAAGAGTACCTTACGTACTGTAAATTCAATCTTCTCTTCTGCTCGATCCGAAAAAACAAAATTACTCAGACATGCTATCTACTGTCCGTCCAAGTGGTTATGTCGCAGGATCGTAGAAAGGAGGGAAATCACGTGACAGTTAATTACTTAACGAGGCCCTTTTATTTAAGTTATTTTAAACAGTTGTATGGGTATAATATTACGTACATGTCCAATTCCTAACAGAAATTAATGTTCTCAGAAAAGAGCTAAGACAGCCCAGCCACTAGCCTTTACAGAGATGCGAATAGAAGCTGGTGGGGAAAACCGGAATGCGACGTAGGCAAATGGACGACAGTACCTGTGCGAAAATTATGCAATATTGAAAACTCTTTTGTCATTGGAAAACGCGAACATATTTTTGGAACGTACTATTTACTGTGACCGTAAGGCTACTATGACTTCATATGCGGTCTTGCATCTGTGTGGAGGACGGTTGAACTTCATTAGTAGAAGGGGTGGGAGTGAAGTACATTCAAAAACTCAGGTACAATAAAAATTGAAGTAAAAATAAAATGATGTCCCTGTATATATACTGTATATCATACGCGAGAATTAAGAGGAAGGATAAAATACGAAAGATTGGAGAATGCTAGGTTTGCAATGAAAGATTTGCCCTTGAACAGAACACTATGTATGTATATGTATATTGTAATGCAATCTATAGATACGTATTTTACTTTCTTGTACTGTGCTATTATTTTCATTTTGCATTCACTCAATTTTGTTATTATTTAGTAATGTATCAATATTTTTGTTATTTTCAATTTTCATTAGATTTGAACTTCGCCGGTAAAAATATATACTAGATAATAACAAATAAAATAAAAACAACCGCGGTTTGAACATCAATTCCTTTGAGAAAATAATTACTTTAAATAAAGTCCACAGATATATCGTAAATGTTATTAACATTTTATATAAACAAGAGTTACCATCTGTTGACTGACACGGCCATGGTCTCCAAAATGAGTTTTCACTGTAGCCATCCATGAAGTGAAGAGAACTGGTTAAAGTTGTTCTATACTTTTATATTATGACTCTTATCTTTTCTTTATTCCGAGACTTCCTCGCTGTCGTAATTACCAGCCATGCATCAGTCTTCCTAATGCAATTCGCTGCCAAACAAAGCGTTAATTCTCCCCACAGAGCGGGACGTTATAGTACAAGCAGTCATTGACAGGCAGGCTCTTCCCGGCAGCGTCCATTTGGATTTCCCTCTCGAACGACGAGCACAAAGGCAGCCTTTTTTTCACTTACATGACTTTTTTTAATGATCGCCGGAGAGCTACTTATTAAGCAATCAAATCCCCGTGTTCTTGGCGTAATCAAACTTAACCAAGCACCAAGATTTCTCTTCTCTTAATATCGACTTGACATTTTCTTCTAGAATAATTTTATAGCATCAATTACAATTCATTAGAATACATTAAAAATCACCCTCTCATGTTTCCTTTCTTTACACTTTCCTTCATTTTTATCTATATTGAATTTCATACCCCATCTCTTTTCACTCTTATTACTATATCTTAAGAATATGCAACAGAAACGTCTGCCAAGTAAAAGATAATAAAGATACGAGTATTTTTATTTTCATAAGAAACTGTCTCTCTAAGATAAATTACAGTACAAAAACATTTCTTCTTGTTCTTCGACACTACAGCTCCATACCACTCATTGTCCGAATTTAACATCAAATTCAATTATTAAAGAATTCAAATAATATTTTGTTAATAATCCTGTGTTCTCTTCACGCGAGGATTCGCCTGCTTGTATTACGATTAATACTCAATATATTAAACTCCTACTCTTCCTCCTCATCGTCATCATCACTATATGCATGAATGAATGAATGAATGAATTAATTAATTAATTAATTAATTAATTAATACGATATGTTTTAAGGTTGTTACGATATTCTAAATTTACTGATCCGGCAACCCTAGCTTTGCATCAGTCATTCTCTTCTCTGCTGCTCGTATACCTGCACTGTATTTACTGAATGCTGACTTGTGATGCTGAAAATTAACTCTCGTGGACTAACTTTTTATTACTCTTTTCACTTTTATTTTTACAATTTTTGCTACGAAAATCTTCACTCATTTCATTTTCTCGCGGCACACAAGCGGATCATTCGCGGTACACCGGTTGAAAATGGCTGATTACAATATTTTTAAAATATTTTCAAAGATAGTCATAGTCTCATAGATCATAGACCAATATAGCAAGTGCTATAGTGTAGTTTTACCCTGGTGTAAAACACTTAGAATATAATCACAGACCACATGGTCGAAAACGGGACAGATGATGATGATGATGATAATGATGATGATGGTGGTGGTGGTGGTGGTGATGGTGGTGGTAGTGATGTTGAAGAAGATGATTATGATGATGAAGAAAAAAGAAAGAAAGAAAGAAAGAAAGAAAGAAAGAAAGAAAGAAAGGCTGAAATATAGCAAGAAATATGGGTATAGGAAAAGATAACCAGAAAGGAAGAACATAATGATAAAAGAGATATAAGGGAAAAGAAATGAAAGGTGGAAATGAATAAAGAAAATGAGGAGTAGAGACGAGATATTGTAACGTTGGAAGGTATCGTAAAACAGCATCTTACATTCAAGATACAAAGTATAATATGCAGGGTGTATAGAAACAACACCGACAATACTTAGTATGTTAGGCGGGGCGGTAAACTAATCATTTAAGAGGGAATCTATGTCCGGAAATTTATGGTTTGGGCGCTGTGTGGCGTCGAAGTGTCATCGGATTGTTCTTGCTGTCTTCATTACGTAGTTATGCAACCCGATCATTGAGCCGTATCTACTGCCAAACAGACCAACAGGACCGAGGTACTTCATTTCTCTCAGATTGGATATGGTGTCACTACAGATTCGTCAGGTTATGTGGCTGCAAAACGACGGAGCTCCAGCTCACTTTGCTGCAAATGTGCGACGCCACCAGGGCGCCACATACCAAAATCGGTGGATTGGTAGGGGAGCACCCGTGCCATGGCCACTACGGTCACCTTATCTTACACTTCTTGACTACTGTATTTTTTGTGGGGTACTATGAATACTATGATATATGCTACTCCTGTAACTTCAGAAGAGACCTTATCGCATTTTTTGTTCATTTTTTTATTAAATAATTTATTGATCGATCAGCGCATTTGGCGCTATACAGATCATTTCTAAATATGTAAATATAATACATGACACAGAATTGAGGGCAGCATAGATTGGGCTCCTCAATGAATAAAATAATTGTTAATAAATAATTATTTACATAGGTTGGTGTGATAAGTTTTGATTATAATATGAGGTCCATTGGAAGTCGGCTCTTGATTCTGGTGGGAAATGTGGACTTCCTTCCGAGAGAGTAGTGGATGGCGCCTGGAACATTTTCTAGGTTGTTATAGAACTTCTTAGCTTGTGAATGAATAAACTGTTGGATTGTGTCAATACCAGTTTCTCTGTGTAGTTGGCTGTTACGGACAAACCAAGGAGAATGGAGTGAAATTCGTAGGACTTTATTTTGAAATGACTGGATGTGTTTAATTTCACTTATTGCAGCTCCTCCCCAGACAGGACAGGCATAAAGCAGTAGAGGTCGTAATAGAGTGCCTTATCGCATGAATTCACGCTCCGACTGAAAAACTGAGTAAAAATCCGCACTTATTTGACCATGTACGTCAGTTTCTGCACCGCCGATGTACGCTCTGAAATCAAGTAGGAGGTCAACATTTTGAACACCTTTTGTAATTTACTGTACGGTGTGATGCTCTTGTTGGGTTTCTTAACGAAATGTGAAACGCACACCCATCACCATATCCGAACCGTTCTCAAACTATGACGCCCCACAGCGCCCAAATTATGAATTTCCGGACATGGGTTCTCTCTTGAAAAATGATCTATTTATCGTCTCACCCAACATACTTAGCGTTGTCGGTGTTGTTTCTATACACCCTGTAGAGTGGAAAGTCTGTATATTTTCCCCGAGAGAAGTTCCCGGAGGATTAAATAGTAAGCAAAACGTGACAACCCGAGGGACAGGAGCAACAGGAGGGCTACGTGACGTGAGATGACCAATGGTGCCGCTGTCTTGTTGCGAATCAAACTGTTTAAAGAACCCTAACATATTTCGCTCCCCTGTTCCAGTTATACGTGGATGCCGCCCAACCCATTCAGATGAAGTGAGTGGTCCTGCCGGCCGGCCTGCCGGTCAGTGGAACATCAAGTTCTGGTCCCGGGGGACACACCGGCCCACCGCCCGGAATTTATAAACGGTCTGCGCCATATGTCAAATTCAAAATAACGAGGGAGAATAGACCGGAAATAAACAAGTAATATTACTCACGAGCATATCTATGGTACCGGGAACGCTGCCCCATTTTTCACTGACATATCATGTGATTAGAGACGTCTAGTGATGCGTCTGTCTACTGGGACGGGGCTGCCAGCTGTGGCAGAATCTAACTAAACGAACCTATACTACACTTAAGCTGACTGATAGCCGACTTATTTTTCGTCGAATAACCAATACGGTAATGTTGAATTTATTCTTGGTCTAAACAATATAAACTGCCAAAATTATATAGACTGTAGGGTAAAGGTGCCTAATTCCGTGATACCTCTAATCCCATGATAAAATTTAAATTGACTGCCATGGAGTTGTGATCTCTAACTTTTAAGTTTTTGAAATACCTAAGAGATGCCAGGAGATGTCTTCTTTTCAATTCTATTGACTACCTACCTTTTGAATATAAGCAGTCGACTGCAAAAGCTTTTGTTCAGTGAAAGGTGGTTGACCAGTAAGTTTTTCTTTCTCTTGTGACCACTTCTGAAGAAACATTTTATATTTGAAGTAAGAATTAATGTAGCATTATAAAAATGATATATTACTGTAGATTATAGTCAGCTGAATTAATGTGTATTTTTATTTAAACATTATGAGCCAATAACAATGCTACGGGAGCTTTCCCATTTTCGTATTTATTTTCATATTTCTTCTTCCTGGCTCACTCGACCAGTGATGCCAACGCTAAATTGTGACAATGAATGTCTATGAAAGAAAATAGTTCGTGGAAATAATGATATAAATAAGTTATAGAAAACATCAATTATAATTATAATAAAATAATAGGACATATTTTTAACTTAATTACTGCTGTTGTTAGGAATATAAATAATGATAAATAATTCTGTTATAACTTAATTTATTCAAATTTAATTTTGTATTGAATTTAACTTTCAGTTTATTTTGTTTATAATGTATTAATATGTAATATGTATTCCTGTAGTTACACAAGTATTTTCTATGAAATTTGTCACTTAGGCCCTTCTTCTATGTTGTAATTTCTTGCTTAATCCATATTAAAACAATATACCATGACTTCAATGTGTTTTTCCAAATACACATTCGTTTTCTGAGCAGTTAATGAGGATTATTTTAGTATCACGGAATTAGGAAACCACTATCACGGAATTTGGATCCCTGTCACGGATTTAGGAGCCATTGTATAACAATGAAGAATTATATACCAAACTTGTGAAACTGTTGACACTGAATGTTGTAAAAACTCTAGCTAAAGGTCCAAATAACGTCATTTAGATGTTACTTGAAAATTTTTATTACAATTTTGGCATAAATATAGACTTTATTAAATATGTCACGGAATTAGGCAACTTTACCCTATATATGGGTCTACTAAACATGGTATGCAGTGAAAGTTTATTTTTCTTCTATTTATATTTTTAATTAATAAAATATCATGTATTTAGGATTGATTGCACGGGTAGTCTAATATTTATTGTCCGAGTAAATGTGAACGTCATTGCCAATAACCTTCCGTTCAACACACGCTAACACAACCACAATAAAGAGACAACGGAGTATCCTGATTTGTGAATAAGGATATCACCACAGTTGTAATGCCAAAGTAAATAATGATGGCATACCATCATTTCCAAAAACATTAGACTCACAGATAACAGATAACTCTTTATCAAAAGCCCTTTTCTCTGCCATAGTTTCATAAATGATACATATGTATACATTTTTTTTTCTTTTTCGCCATCACTATATTCCCTTGATTAATTTAACATCATAGTTATTTTATTGTGGTTTTCATTCAATTTTTTTTTATTACACGCGCACTAACGACACCTTTACTCTCGACTTCACATATTTTTTCGAGCTGCGTTGGCATCTTTGTCATGTAGTTTCCAGTAGAGATTTATAAGGACTCTAATCTCAAACTTTATCACCTCAACTTTATATACAGGGCGATTCAAAAGTCACGTGACATAGACAAACTCCGTTATTAGTGCAGATAGCGAAAAATGGAAAGAGGAGAAAGTTGATGGAAATAGGTAGTTTTCAATCTAATGTGCTTGAATTTTCAACGTAGAATGCACCATTGAGGCTGTACATTAGTACGACACACCTGCCAGTCCCATATTAGTGGCTTTTCACCTACTTATACTGGATTTTAGATACGTATTATTTAACGGAGAAGAATAATTAACACGCAGAGTTTAGCTGTTATTTAACTTCTGACATATTTAACGGAGAAGCATTTCTTTACATTCATAGCATAATTCAGGGGAATTTCATTCTTGCCTGGCGGTTTTTCCTGAACTTGTATTGGCATCACTGCTAATCATCGTCATCATTTCGTAATTTACCCGATACACTATGTATCTAAAATCCGCTAAAACTAGCGGAAAATCCACTAATTTCGCAACGTCAAGACTGGTGGGTGTGTCGTACTAGTATACAGCCTCAACGGTATATCCAACGTTGAAAATTCAAACACATTAGATTGAAAACTACCTATTTCCAACAACTTTCTCCTCTTTCTATTTTTCGCTCTCTGCACTAATAACGGAGTTTGTCTATGTCTCGTGACTTTTGAATCACTCTGTATTTTATTAAAAATTGACGACAGTCACATGCTCACAATAAGCAGAAATAACCATAGTGTCCTGCAAATTGTATTGTCCAACTAAAGAAAGTCATTAAAATGTTACAAAACACCATACTTAAAAAAACAACATTAAGAAGACGAAATTTAATGACTGACGTAGGAATCTAAAATATGTAAAACGATAGATTCTGGCATAGTGAAGTTAAAAAAATATATACCAAGCTTTTTTCGTTTGATTAGTAAAGTATACTTTCTCAAGGACTTCGGGCAACGATGAGATCCGCAGCACTTCATACAGCTTTGTCAGCGCTGCCAAATAATCTGCATTAATTGAAAGAACATGTGTCGCTCTTACACGAAATCGCTTTGTTGTAGCTAAGCAGTAACAACACTTTGGTAGTGGTCCAGCAGAGTGCAGTAGTTGTCCCTTCACCCGCCCCGCTCCGCTCCACCTCTGCAACCTGGACTTATCCATCCGCCCACAGCTGGACTAATTATGGTTCCATGGAGAGTCCACATTATGGCACGCAGTAGTTCTGGAAGCCACGCTGACGGGACTGAGCTGGAGTAACTGAGTTCATTCCCCCTCCCTCCCTCCGAGCACAGATTCTTCCTCATCCTCCACTGCACTTGTCATTTACCGCATTTCCTCCAGATTTTGATTGAATCGATCGTTGCAGAAATGTAATGAGTTTTGGAAATACAATTTTGAGACCGTTAAAAAATTTACTAGCTGTGTACCAAATTCATTAGACCTGCAGTTTCAACGTCGCATGGAAGCAGCTGTCCCGAGATCGCATCCTGCCAAGGAAAGGAACGTACTGCAGGTAGAGGTCGAGGAAAATCTATTAGCACACGTCATTGATATGAGACTCGATCCATTGCCAACTGGTAATAGAAATTTCCAAAACTTGGAAGCTGTTGATCTCTTCACATCTCATACCAGAAACTGATACCGTCGCTGGATAACAAACCTCGTTGAAAGATGACTCAAGATCATAGAATTTTTACTTTGAGAATTAGATTAATTTATTGTTACAACACATTCCATCTAAAATACGAGTATTGCTCCAAACCGATATTCCTCATCAGACAGTATTTGTAATGTGTTGTTAATTTCAAGAAACAAATATTTCAAACTTATTGATTAAAACACGAAAAAGATAATAAAAATAATTACGGTTAGCATATCTGACCGTGAAACAAGCTGATTCGAGTTCAAATACTGGTTTTCCGAGGTAATGCCTCAACCAATTGAAGTAGAATTGCTGGGTAACTTCTGGCGTTGGACCTCGGACACATTCCACCTTTCACATCATTTCCATTTCTTTCCCCATATTTCGGGCTTTCGTCCGAAGTAGAGTCAGTTGTGGGCTGCTACCGAAATTGGACTCCCTGGTATGTGGTTATTAGTTGCTGATGCTAGTGCTATGTACCGTGGGATCTCCCCTGGGGCCCATGTTAGCTCGTGGGACCGGGGTTCAGGGACCTCGGTGATGCCTACGTGGAAAGATAAAGGGTTTCTGCAGGTTGTAGGACACTGGCGCATCGAGGGGGGTTTGGGGGGTAAAAACTCTCCCATAGCTCCAGTAATACACAACCTGTTCACAATAATGACAATTCTCATTCAAGATGACTCTTACTTCTGTAAAGTCATTTTCAACACTAACAAAGTTTAAGTCTACCTTAGGAACAACATAGGGTTGGAACACCTTAATGTACTGGCCCTCATAGGCCTATACATATCGTCGTTGTTCCTGCAATAACTCCTATGTGACATATTTATCGATTTCTGATTTTTGCTCTATTAAATAAATTAAATAGTGATACAGCAAATAATAAAATCTCCTATATGTAATTATATTTCTTTGTTTCGAAAATGTAAGAATTCACAGTCTCCTATGTACGGCTGCCATAGGATGAATAAATGTGTTTTTCTTCCTACTGAAAAATTGTATATTTTGCACATAGAAGTTATTGCAGGAACAACGACGATATACACATACAAGAGAAAATTTCTCTGAATGAAAATGATGTGCTCAAGAAATTAGTTAAGAAACGCATTTGAAATACATTGTGTTCGGCTTAAAAGTATAATATGGCCATCGGTCATTTTATTGCACTTTATTTCTTTATTATTACAGCACATACATATTTATAATTTTGTCGTGTGACAACACTGTAATGAAAATTTTAATTTGTGCTCACCAATCTTGATATCCCACGTTCCTCAAGTACTGTACACCGGATATGTCGTTCGAAGTGTATTGTGCATATTCATTCAAGATGAGTAGTTCCTTAAGTGTTTGTCATTCCGCTTTTTACTGTCCTTCCCATTTATCATCATCATCATCATCATCATCATCATCATCCTTGCAGGTATTAATGCCTAGTAGCCTGTTACGGTCTCCGTCCATCTCTTCAGGGGGCGTCCCAAAGATCGTCTTCCATGTGGTATATAGCGGAGAATTTGTTTTAGGAGTCTGGAACGGTCCATCCTATTCATATGGTTAAGCCATTTTTGTTAATAGTGGTTGCGATGTTCATAAATAGGTGTATATTTCTCGCATTTCAGTACTTCATATAATATAGTCTACGTTTTTATTTTAACAAGTGATGTGTAGCCAGCCGAAGGACGTAAAGTTGCATTTCTGCTGTTTCAGTCCTTACCTTTTGTGTTGTTGGAGTGCCCATGATTCAGATCCATAGGTACAGTAGGCCTAATGTTCGAATGGCCACAGTTTTGGAAAATTTTCAAATTGAGATGAGCAGAGCATGTAGCACGTATGGGCGAATCCAGAAATACATATACAGTGTTAGTTGGGAAACCGGAGGGGAAAAGGACCTTTGAGGAGGCAGAGATGTAGATGGGAGGATAATATTAAAATGGATTTGAGAGAGGTGGAATATGATTGTAGAGAGTGAATTAATCTTGCTCAGGATAGGGACCGATATGGCTGGCTTATGTGAGGGCAACAATGAACCTACGGGTTCCTTAAGGGGTTAGGTACAGCTTACAACAGTAAAAGTTTTGGAAATATTCAACATTTTTTTCCTCCATTACAATAATGAAAATTAGTATGTGTAAAACACTGTCCTTCTGCTATATGAAAAAAAAATATATATTTTTACAATTTAAAAAATTATTTATAGATTTTTTTTTACAAATTCAAAATGGTGGCAGTGATGAAGCGTTTCCCTCATAATTCATAAACTTGTTAACTTTTTCATGTTCTCACTCTTATTTTATCACTGAAACTCATGTTTACAATATCATGCTCTTTCAAATGCATTCATTAATAAATAATATTTCTTTTTTATTTTGTGTTAGAAGAAAGTACTGATACTTGGCCATTTTTAAATGAATTTGTTTTTTATCAGACAATCTATCAAACGTAGAGAAGTGATCTTGCATCATATTGTAGATATAACACAGAAAAATATTTCATCACAGAATGTTGGATAGTTTTTGAGTTATGTGGGAAATGTTTCATCACTGCACAGTGAAATGAATTTTGAAAAAAAAAAAAAGTAAATAATTTTTTTAATCGTAAAAATAATTTTTTCATATAGCAGAAGGACACAAACCAATTTTCATTATTGTAAAAGATACAGTAATGGGGGGGAAAAATTTTGAATATTTCCAAAATTTTACTGCTGTAAGCTGTACCTAACACCTTAAAAACCGTAAGTAAGGGGCAGTAACTCTGAGAAAATAAAAGACAGCGTAAGCAGAATCTGGACGCTGAACGATCAGTGTACGAAATATTAGCCTTACGTTATGCAAATCGGCGAGACAAAAATACAGGATAAATAATTATTTACTAAAAAGGATATTTCTTATCCTGTTGTTTGCTGTATTATAATCTCTATAAAAAATTATAATTTCCTAGTGCTTTTCATTGGTAAACGCGAGCACCAAATTTATCATAAAACTTGAAAAAAGAAAAAAGAAAAAAAAAGAGTTTTGTATACTGCATATATTTAATTCACTTTAGCAAACGACCGATACACTCCAATTTCGTTTTATCGCTGCATCTGTTTCCTACACCGGTCAATCCTCCCCCTACATATGCCTCCAACTACCATTTTTATTTCCTCCCCAGTTTTTTTCTCTCTCCTACACACAAATAGGGGCTAAAGGTTCAACTAGGTCTTCAGCCTAATGGATAGAGATGCTGCTGCAGGCTAGAACATCTAAACTCGGTGTGGTCGTAGTGTGTAATGTGTTAGAAAAGTGTCGTAAACACGAAAACTCCGGCATCAAGCGGACAGGTAAGGCTCGTTGCATGTTTCGACTAGCCTCGTATTGTCGGCCGCTCTGCGCGGAGGACTCTTTCCTCTCGCCGCGTCTCGTCTAAGCCTTCCCGCCCAACTTCAGTCTATCCTACCGGAATAATAAAAGCCGCATTACACAGCCTCTTTATTTCTACACATACGTCTCGTTTGGGGGGGAGTTGAGTCATAATTAGAACTCGTCTCCTCAGCTACGACTATAAAGACAACATGCCAGATTACATATTCAAGGGTCCAGGTTCGATTTCTGGCTAAGGAAACAGAGATTTCTCTTTCTCTCGTTTGGGAATGACTACATTTTACTCGTGTCGCAGTTAGTAATTGTCTTGTACCACGGTGATAACATGTCCAAGGAGTATTGGTATTTCTTTTCAAAGTATTAAAAAACTGATGACTGCTTTTTTATACACTACAATTAATCCTACATTACGATAAGAAGCAATAAATAAAAACATAGTGTCATTTTAATTATAAGAAAACTGAATTGAATTCTATGTGTCCACAAATATATTTTTATTCACAAATGACAGAAATTCAATATTCAATCCTATTTATTGACCACGCCAAAGCTTTTGATGTTACACAGAAGAAAACTTCGGAAAAATATAACAGAAAAGAAATATCCACAATATTTAGTAGGTAAGATATTTACATCTAGAAATATTATATGAAGATTCACTGCGGGTTAAAGCAAGGAGATGCACTATCACCTTTACTTTTTAACTTTGCTCTAGAATATGCCGTTAGGAAAGTTCAGGATAACAGAGAGGGTGTGGAATTGAACGGGTTACATCAGCTTCTTGTCTATGCGGATGACGTGAATGTGTTCGGAGAAAATCTACAAACGATTCGGGAAAACACGGAAATTTTACTTGAAGCAAGTAAAGAGATAGGTTTGGAAGTAAACCCCGAAAAGACCAAGTATATGATTATGTCTCGTGACCAGAATATTGTACGAAATGGAAATACAAAATTTGGAGATTTATCCTTCGAAGAGGTGGAAAAATTCAAATATCTTGGAGCAGCAGTAACAAATATAAATTACACTTGGGAGGAAATTAAATGCAGAATAAATATGGGAAATGCCTATTATTATTCGGTTGAGAAGCTTTTGTCATCTAGTCTGCTGTCAAAAAATCTGAAAGTTAGAATTTATAAAACAGTTATATTACCGGTATGGTTGTGAAACTTGTACTCTTATTTTGAGATAGGAACAGAGATTAAGGGTGTTTGAAAGTAAGGTTCTTAGAAAAATATTTGGGGCTAAAAGGGATGAAGTTACAGGAGAATGGAGAAAGTTAAACAACACAGAACTGCACGCAATGTATTCTTCACCTGACTTAATTAGGAACATTAAATCCAGACGTTTGAGATTGGCAGGGCATATAGCATGTATGGTCGAATTCAGAAATGCATAGAAAATGTTAGTTGGGAAGCCGGAGGGAAAAAGACCTTCGGGGAGGCCGAGATGGGAGGAAATACTAAAATGGATTTGAGGGAGGTGGGATGTGTTGATAGAAATTGGATCAATGTTGCACAGGATAGAGACCGATGGCAAGCTTATGTGAGGGCGGCAATGAATCTGCGGGTTCCTTAAAAGTCATTTGTAAGTAATATTATATGAAGAGACAATATAATAAAACTTCCCAGAAGAGAAAAATCATCAATCAAAGAGTAAGACAGAGATATCCATTGTTTCCTTTTTTGTTCAATTTGTACATTAACACAGAATATTTGCTAATGGAAGAAACAGCTAAATAATCATGTTAAATTTGTAAAATTTAACTTGGTCTATCTTATTTGCTGACGACCAAATTATAGTTTCAGATTTTGAAGGTCAACAGAAAGACAATTCATCACCATCATCATCATCATCATCATCATCAGCGCTACAACACATCAAGAGTTCTGGCTGTCCCAAGAAGTCTTCGCCACTCCTCTCTGTTTTCTGCTCTACCAGTCCAGTTACGGACGCCAATACTTTTAGTATCCTTTTCTATGTCACCCTCCCATCTAGCTCTCGGTCTTTCTCTAGTCCTCTGCGCTCCTGGATTATAATTATAAAAAGACTCTTTTAGCTGGTCGTGAGTCTTCCATTCTTGACAAATGTCCAGCCCATCTCAAACGATCAGTTTTTATTATTGTAATGATGTTTGGCTCTTTATATAGTTCATACAGTTCAGCACTATATCGTATTCTCCATTCATCGTTTACTTGTAGTGGTCCACAAATTGCTCTTAGTATTTTTCTCTCAGAGATATTTAATCTGTCTGTATCTTGTTTATTAAAGGTCCAAGTTTCTGAGGCAAGGAAGCCAATTACAAACTCCATAATAAAACAGGAAATTGCAACTTGAAATTAACATCTCTCAAGTCTAAAGTCATTGTTATTAAAGACAAATATCGGGGCAGGACAAAAATAAAATTAAACGGGAACATAACTGGACAAGTTAGCAGTTTTAACTGTCTGACTGTTTATTCTCATATGATGAAAAGAGATTCATACAAAAACTCTCTAGATTCCAAGTATACTGCATGTACAAATTGTGTGGTACCTGTTACCTACAGAACACTGAAAGCAAACTACGAAGGATGCCATATTTGAAATTTTACAAAGTTTTAGTTGTTCTCGGGCAGTGAAACCTAGGCAGCAGCAATGGTCTCAGCACATCAGGACAAAGACTCTTTTCTACCTCGAACATAGACGTTTCACTTAAAGTGAATATCAGTCCAACATAGAAATTTCGTAATACTGATAGAAAATTAGATGCTCTGAAAAATTATTCAACAAACATAATGAAGCGAAAAATGATGCAAGCCGATATGTATTGAATTGATATTTCATGTCGTGGACCATGAAGGAATCGAGAGAAGAGCGTGGTAGCTAAGGGATTCTTTTAAACAACAAGCACTGTCAAAAAGTTGTGCGAAAAAAGGAGGAGGAAAGGCCATTAGTGGACCCGACCAGCGTGTATAGATGGAAAGGGGTGAAGGCGGAAAATAGAGAGGAGAGAAAAAACGAGGAAGGATGATGTTAAGAAAAGGAAGGAAAGACAAAAACTTTATAACACAATTTCTTGAAGTTTCGATGATGGTCTGTACGGCATACTACAATGTGCTTCGACTTTCATATACATTATATCTCGTTCAGAAGGGAGCAGTATTCCAACGCAAGATGGAAGCATTACGTGTATTAAGGCTCTTTATCATGAAGTTTTCAAAAAGTATTCAATAACTTAAAATCGAAAAATTATATAGGCCTATGTGATTTACAATGAAGTTGACTGTACAATCTTCACATATAGATGCATAAAATTCCCAATTATATTATCGCCAATAAGCTTGGCGTAATTAGATCCTCCTCCAGCTGAGACTGCAAGACAGGATAAGAAACACTGACATTCGAATAAGAAGCGGTATGCAGGATGCAGTGAGGATGACGCAACGTCTCAAATGGAAATGTTGCGGACACGTGAGTAGGATGGACTGCAGCAGGTGAACCTATGCCTCAACCATATGGGACCCACGCATTGGGAAAAGAAGCAGAAGACGTCCAAGGAGAAGGTGGTCGGACGTGTTCCGGAGAGAGACTGGAGCGCAGTGGACGAGAACAACAAGGGACAGGCAGGCATGGAAAAGACTGGAAGAAATTACGAAAACTTTGTAAACTGTGTATAGTTATGTATTGTTTATATAGTTATTTTTGTATGTGTTAGTTTGGATAGTTTGAGTCCGTGTATAGTTGGTATAGTTCATGTATTTAATTAGTATAATTTTTGTGTTCAATTGTATGGTTTTTGTGTGTTTAGTTTAGATAGTTTGTGTGTTTAGACCGTATAATTTATGTGTGCAATTTGTATAGGTTTTTGTGTGTTTAGTTTGTGTGGGAGTTAAAACTGTATATGTGTTCAGCTTGTATAATTTTTTGTGTGTTTAGTGTGGATAGTTGTGTGTTCAGATTATAATTTATGTGTTTAGTTTGCATAATTTTTTGTGGATGTTTAGTTTGCATAATTCATGTGTTTAGTCTATATAGTTTTTCGTGTTTAGTTAATACAGTTTGTTTATGTGTTTAGTTTGTAAGTAAAATGTAAGTTTTCTTGGACTGGCTCCCCAAGTGTAGTAGACCTTCAGCTCACCCTACACTTCTGTAGAAGGCCGTTGCCCTTAAGGGATCTCAGGCGTTTCGTATTTCGTAATTTGGTCCTTCCTACAACTTCTGTATGTAAATTCATTACATTAAAAGAAGTAACTCTTGATTCTAAAATAAATTAAATTCGGACGTGAAAGTTGAAATATTGTATAGCAGAGGAGGCAAGAACTGTCCTGCGACTTTATCATAAACCATGGCTATATCACCAACGGGTATGGAGGAGAAAGACAGATTTTAGTCTGAGAAGAATTGCAGTGTCCTTAAATTCATATAATATTAATCATCATGAAACAAACTCTCTTTCTGATAGCTCATACTTTCCCCTTTCGTACAGCTCACATTCCATGTCTCTCCTCCTCATCTGTAGTTATGTATGCCAATACAAGTGTGGATATTATTTAGCTATAACAGACAGCTTACATGAATAAAATGCTTCATCTCGCAAGTAAAGTAACGGAGATAACATGAAAGTTGAGTTTCGGTTAGGTTACTTTGCAATAAATTGGTTTAGACTCGATTGATTCCATTTAGAATAATTCTATTCAATTATTGAACTGAAGACAAATGACCAAAATTGAAGATCAATTTAGTGAATACAAATATATTGATATAGGTGTACCGCAAGGAACAATTTTGGGACCTATTTTATTTCTAATATATGTTAATGATCTGCTAAATATAAATTTAGAAAAATTTAATGGATCTATATATTCATATGCGGATGATACAGTAGTTATTTTCAGTGGGTTTTCTTGGCAGGAAGCACATAGAAATGCTAATATAGGTGCTAACATTGTTAAAAAATAGCTTAATTCCAACTTCCTTTCTTTAAATATATCTAAATCAACTTTAGTTCCTTTTTCGTTAACAGCTGCCAGTGTTCAAAATTTAAAATTTAGCGATAAATATAGACTAATAATACGCAGTGAAAATTGTTTAGATCCCAAAAGTTGTAAATTTCCACCTTTGAAAGAAGCCACGTATGTCAAATATCTGGGTATCATTATTGATCAGAATTTAAAATGGCCTCATCACATTACTTATCTTTGTAAGAGGCTTCGTAAAACAATTTATAAATTCGTTAATCTTCGATGCTACTTATCTATTAGAGTTCTACGAAATGTTTATTTGGCCATTATTCAGTCTATCATTCAATATGGTATAATTGTTTGGGGTGGAAGTACAAAAATTAATCTTAGTCCGTTAAATTTACTACAAAAACGAATAATTAAAATTTGTTTGAAAAACGTTTCGATTATCCAACTAAATTAATTTATTCTGAATTTAATGTATTTAATATTGAACAAATTTATAAGTATACGCTGTTAAAATTTTATCATAAAAATCGTAATAAGTTTGTATTACAGACACACAATTATGACACAAGACGAAATATTAATTCAACATTAGTAGAACCTAAATGTCTCACATCTGCTGGTCTAAAGCATAGCATAAACTTTGGCCCTCGGTTGTACAATGCTTTAACTAAATTACACCCAGAACTTCTAATATGTAACCCACTAACATATAACAAGAAAATTAGAAACGTGTTAATATCTTCAATTTGATTAAATAAATTTATGGCCTATGTGTATGAATTAACCAACCTATATTATATTTGTATTCTATAATTTTGAAATATATATTAGTCCTACTTTTCACGTGCGATATTATTCTTCTATAGTGTTCATATTATATTATATAATTCCATTGCCGCTGTAATTATATTTTAGTTCCTATTTTATTTTACTTATTTATTTATATTATTATTTTTTATTTTAATATTATATCTGAACTGCGACCGAGCACGAGCGCTGCTCATTCGGTCCAAATTTTGTTAATACTACTGTATATTCTTTTTATATTGCTTGTATTATTTTATTTGTATTTCTCTTTGTTTGTTTTGTAATTATATTTCTTTATTCTGTACATTTGAAATAAATAAATAAATAATAAAAAAAATAAAATAAAAAAATTAAAATGGATTAGGCTGAAATCTTTATCGTAGGTGATTATGTGTGTTTAATGCAACACTATAGGAGAAAGAAAAGCCTTTGTTGCAAAGAAAATGGAACAGTCATACTTCCTTAATATCAAAGATATTGCAAAGAACATTTTTTTATGTGCAAAGACGCTACAGATGTTAACAAGATCCAATGGATGAAAAATAAATGGTTCAGGTACGAATTAACTGAACCATTGAAAATTAAATTTTGTTGTTCTCTAAATGAGCTAGAAACAGTTTTTAGAAAATTTAGAAATGGAAAAGTAGGCACTGAGACAGCTTTTGGAGGTGGCCCACCAGCACATTTTTGTTTAGACAAGATCAATGTAGTGCCATAGTGGGCCAACTCCAAGACTTTGAAATACGTGTAATTTCATGATGTTACAACTAGGACAAAATATATGTTTTTCCTTTTTATGTCATATATAATTTCACCAATATCTTTTTATGTATTAAATTAATAATTATTTATTAATATGCATTCTATGAATTATTTGATGTATTTAACTTTAACTTAATATTTCTCAGTTTCATGAAAATGGCACTTGGCCCACTATGGCTCTCAGCTCTTCATATAATATGAGCAAGGCGACTGGCTCGCAGATTTTACGGAGACATTGTTACTTCCAATACCGAAGAAAAATAATGCCAAGAAATGTAACGAGTTCAGGACTATCAGCATGATATCACACTCGGCGAAGATTCTTCTGCGAATACTGAATCGACGTTTATATTCAATGATGGAAGGACAGTTGGAAGAAGAGCACTTTGGCTTCAGGAAGAGAAAGGTACGAGAGATGCAATTGGACTGCTACAAACAATGGCGAAAGATAATGGAAAATCACTTTCTGGAAGGCCTCGTAATTGCGGTCGAGTGGCCAAATTTATATAAGCACTTCTTTTGATATTAATAACATAGAAGAAAAAAATAACTTTTTTATCTGCCCTCATCGGAATGTTTGCTTAAGTTCATTAGCAATCTTTACTTTTTCGTAATACTTATTTCTCTAAAACTAGGTATATTTCTAGTAATCTAAAGATGTATTGCAGCTCTGTACTTGTAGGAGTTTCATTTGCCAAAACAAAATCAATAGTTCAATGGACTTGTAAACATTTATATGCTTAAGTACTCTTTGTCCCTTACGACAGCTCATGAATGGTGAGAAGATTTCTAAATTCCATGCAATTTAGGACGTACCATACTTCCGCATTAAATTGCGCTGGCGCTCCTTCCTATAGCATCCACATTTACTGACGCACGAAAAGTGCCATGTCTTCTAACGTCTGTGGAAGAACTTGCTCCAAGAATATTCTGTAAATCTATCCATTCAAACGTGACGGCAAGAGGTATGGACTGATCACCTAAACACCAATAATATCTGCAGATACATTCACTGCAAATCGTATTTGATGGTAATGTTCGAATGTAGCGTTTGGATTATGATCCTCCAAAATATGACTTTTACGCAATTCAAGAAGTAATAGGTAGTAATATTTCTGTCGTCGATTTGCAAAAGGGGACACGTCCAAAATAACAGAGTTGGGAAATACTTAAAAAATTAAAATGTTCATGGATGCTGAATGTATGTATATATAGTGATCTAATTATAAAAAGAAATATATGTTCATTTTAATTTGTTAACTTATAGTTTTCGCGATTTTCCAACACTTGTTATTTTGGACGTGTCCCTTTTTGCAAATCGACGACAGATTTGATACATCATTCGTGAATAATACTGCAATTAAAAAATAGTGATCGTTCAAACAAAGTTGTAACATTAGTTGTCAAAATTGTACTAAAACATCACATTGAATGCTTGCACGTCCTGGGATGATACCGATGTAGCTGATTATTTAATGCTGTATTGGGCTTTCTTTGGAGAATATGAATTCCTAATTGAAAGTTTTTAAAGTTGTCCTATTCTGACCCTTCTATATACTATCTAAGTTCGTCAACAGCTTTTCGAAATATCAGGTATCGTGCACGGACTGGCAAACAAACTTTGGGGTTGAAAAAGTACGTTCTACAAAAATCTCGCAATAATTTTTGTAGGTTTGCAATGCGCATCCTTTGCTATCCTTATAAAGAGAAAGTAAAAAAAAAAAAAAAAAAAAAAAAAAAAAAAACGACGTGAGAAATAAAAAAAAACAATCAAATCAAAATATAGAGGAACCTGTATTTTTGACCCCCCTGGCAAGCCATTTCAGCAGCACCTCATGTTTTGTGACGTAGCTAGCTAAGAGAAGGTGGAGAGAAATGATGGGACAAAGTTTTGACAAGGAAGACCCACCCCGCGTCACGCTGTCACCGGCCGGAGGAGACGAAGACCGATTTGTCGTCGAGCAGAGCGGAGCTGTGCGGTGTGGAGGAGTGCTCCACATTATTACATCCCATTACCTCCAATCTTTCCCACTTCCTGCTGCAGCTCCTAGTACTTCTTTCTCTCGCGTTAGTGTTTGTTTTAGTGCCATATTTTTCAACCACATTTTCACTCAGACACACACGCATTATTTTTTTTAAGAGACCATCACCATTTGTTATCAAAATTGCTTCGGAATTAGTCTTCAGAAATCCTTGCCAAAAGTTTCATTTTATAGTAAATGGTTACTATATATTGAACTAATATGTTCAATAATACAGTATTTTCAAAAATATATACTGAAGCCGATTTTGATAGACTGAATGCGTTGGAATTCGTAACCGTGTGTTGAAAGTCTTTTCCTTCAAAGTTTTCGAGCCATTTACTAACATAACAAAGAATATAGTTAAACAACAGAAGAATATCAATAGTATTATCTGACCACAACTATTTATTGGTCTCCTATGTCTTATTGAGAGTTTTGACATCTGGTAAGTCATGCGACGCTCTTTATTTGAATCTTACCGAAAAGTTTAGTATTCAAAATTCATTATCCATAAATCTGTCATTGTAATTTCTATACAATTATAAAAAAACCGTCGTCTCTGTACAAAAAAAAAATGCAAGATTCAAATTATTTCAAGTGATTGACCAGTAATTAAGCCTAGAAGGCGAATTGATGTGCACTATAAGCTAAAATGACAACTACTATAAAGAATATGCGTGTTGTACGTTGCAGTTGAGTAGGCCTAGTTCCTAAAGGAGGCAAGTAGTCATCTATTGAATCACACATCATGATAATACTAAACTAGAAAGTATAATTGGTTTGTTTCATCCTCTACTACAGGGATGTCAAAACGCCTGCACTGCGTGCTCTCAAGAACCCGCACAACATTTTCTTAAGAGCAATGATTGTACTTCATATTGCTGAAAGTGATCCTTGTTGGATTTGTATTGCTTGTAGTATGAGCACGTAATACAAGCGCTTTGACATCCCTGATCTACTAAATCCAGAGAAAACTTAAGAAATTCATCAAATTGTCCATTTCGTCAAGAACAGGCTTAGTGTCTTTTAACAATGACCGATTCAAATACAGTAGACCTACACTCGTACGTAAATTTCGCGATAGATGCAAATGTTTTAATGGACACCTGTTGAATTTGTAGAGTGACACTCAGCAATCTGTGAAGAGCATCGTGAACATTAGACAGGTAGTTCTCTAACGGTTACCAGATAGTAAGTCTATCTTCTCGTGTCAACAGATCTTGTTAACTGGTTGTCCCCTATGTAGGCCTATGTCTGGACCACAATCTTAAGTGTTAATAGTTGTTTGTTGTTTAGTCAACACTCCAAAGACAGGTTTGAACCTCACAAGTGATACCAATAAGGCACCACTTATGAGGCAACTAGGCCAGGGTACGCCAGTTCCTTTCCCCATCTATTGCATACATCGCTTACTAGTAACATGTTATTGCACTCAGGCTTAGGATCGAGACAACTTAAGAATGAAGTTAAGTGAAGTTACAGTGCAACGGAGTACAGATGGAGTAAGGCGGCGCGTTGAGTTTTATTTGCCTCTTCGTTTTGTACAATCCGGTTCGTGATCAGAGGTACAGTATTCTTCCGTCTCTCCCTACGAAACGAACTCAGGCCTTTACAGTGCATTCTCAATTCATAGTGAACAGTTTTTTCGAACTAGTCGCAAGTATGTACATGGTTGTTCATTGTAACTCTAACGCCTTCAACGTCGCCGAGGGACATGAAAACTTACGAGGTATGTATCCTACTTCATTTTCCACCGTCACTAGATTGTACTGTTAACAGTAAAATATAACGCAGCATATTGACGTCGTTGTTTACATTCACAGTATGTCTGTCTACTATGTTCAAGGAACTCTACAGTCAAGTTGTGCGTACTTTTGTTGCTAAAGTGTCCCGGATTCTAAGCCTGTTTGTACTAATCAGACTTCAGATGTATACAAACAATTTTGTTCTTTCTCTGAAACATATCCTCAAGTGAGATGTACTGCATAATAATGATGTAGGCCTACAGCTCATGCATTATGTCCAGACACTCCCTCATTCTTTCTAAAGAGCTGCGCACGAGATCGGATGAGTCTACTTACGAATTACAGGAACTCCGTAGACACATGCCCGACCTTCCCGTCTACTCCTACCCTACTGCACATCGCGAGTTTCTTGACAAAATGCATGAGCTGTACATATCAGCTAGAACCTCAATAAGGTTGTTTAATATATAAGCAGTAATTTGATTGCAGATCTCCATTCTGCATCAACTGAAAGTCGTACGCCTTGTGACATTTTTATACAAAATAAAATAATATGAAGTTATGGGAAAGAAAAAAGATAAAAAAAGGGTTTGTTGTAGGTATGAAACTTACAGAGTTGAAGAGAAGTGAGAATTTCGAATGATACTTCATCCACTGCAAATACCATACAATCGTCGGGAATCGAACCCGAGCTATCTTAGTTACAAAGCGCTCTACAGAATTGAGCTTTCAAAGATTCTGTTATATTCTTACAATATAGAACATCATGTTAAGGCTAAAATCTGAACCTTAAACAGGATTCAGATCCATGACTGCAGCTTATAATCAGTGTCAAATGTCCGACTTCCATGCTAGTACCTACATCACAGATTCTGCTTTGTAAATGTTAGAATATCGAATTATGTCGTCTTTCTCATATCAATCTAGGAACAAAGGAATTCAAGAATCTGAGACTATTATATTCCTATGATGCACCTGTCTGGGTCCCATTCCTTGTCCTACATGATGTAAATTCCGCAGACGGTTACATCCCGTTAATAGTAAGATACATAAGGGGTATGATATTTAAACCAAGCATACTGCCGTTTCAAGTCTGTTCTAGCCTCATCATGTGTCTTTCCTTCTCTCTCTCTCTCTGGCTTCTTCCTCTCGATAATTAAGTCCGCGTTACCATGGTGACGAGTGGCGAAGGGACTGCTCTTGGTGAAGGCATATATACGACCACGTACTGAAGGGTTATGTGGGCATAGGGTGAGGATGGAGGTTACCTACAAGATTATTGGAGATATATATACAGTACAGATCCTATGCTAACTTAAGACGAGAGGCCCGAGTATTCGTTAAAGTATTTTTAAGATAGAAACACTAGTAATATTCAATTCACACACTCGGTAATTCAATAATTGTTTAATATTCGCTAATTAAAGTAAAGTATTAGCATTACATCTCAATATGCGCTAGAGAGAAAGAGGAAGCGTAGATTTACATACAACAATATATAAGTATACCCTGTCACAAAGTTTCTTTTTAGATAATTCACTTTCACTGAAATTACAAAAGGAAATAATTGAGTTTATTTCAACTGTTATTTCTGAATACTTGTAATAATATAACTAATACCAGTATTGTTGATAGTGGTAGGAACAAAAGTAGTTTCAGCAATAGCAGTAGTAATACTACTAGTAAAGACTAATATTGTTAGTAGTAGTAGTAGTAGTAGTAGTAGTAGTAGTAGTAGTAGTAGTAGTAGTAGTAGTAGTAGTAACTTAGTAGTAAAAACTAATATTGGTAGTTTCGCAGTAATAGAAATTAATATTGGTAGAAATGACAATATTGTAATAATAACAGTGCTCCAATAATAGAAATTAATATCGGTAACAGTAGTAGTAATGCTAGTATAAATTAATATTGGTAGCATAAGCAGTCAGTAGGAAAACTTCGACGCCTCACAGCGCCCAAACCATGGATTTTCGGACATGGCTTCTCTCTTGAAAAATGATCAGTTTACCGTCCCGCCCAACATACTAAGCGTTATCGGTGTTGTTTCTATACACCCTGTATATAATATATTTTACTTCTTTACCCTCAATTAACCACCACTGCAATAATAATAATAATAATAATAATAATAATAATAATAATAATAATATGTTTCGTCATCATCATCAACACCATCGTCTTTCTCTTTATCAATACAAGCATAATAATCACCTTCCTCTTCTTTAATTTTATGCATATCATCCTATTCTTTTCTCATCATTATTGCTTCTTCAGTTCCTTTCTTCACTTCTCTTACCCACAGTCATTATAAACATGCTTTCATATTTTTCGTATTTTTTCTGACGACTTGAGCCGGGAATATCCTAGAAATTGACATTAATTTAATTTATAAATAGGCCTACAATTATATTGGTGTATACCAGTCTATACCCACAATTTTATACTCATACAGTATTGACAATCAATATTTTCATACAGTATGTTTTACGGAGGTATTCAATGTTTTCTCGAATGTGAGTTTTGCACTAAGTAATTAGGTCACAGTTGGGCCTGAAAATGAACGAATATATAATTTCAAGCCTTTTAAAATGTTTGATAATATCAACAACATAATAAGATCTCCTTCTGATCCCATTTGTAGTTTGTTACGTCATGCGCCATTGAGTTTAAGTCGTTAGGTTTCTTTAGTCACTCAAGACTTTTTAAACGATTTCCGTATATCCTTGTCACACGTCTGGATGTAATATACTACAAAGACAGCAGCCACCGAGGTAAAATGGCCCCTACGAGAAGACAGGAGCCTTCCATCACCCTGCCCATAAAAGTCACAGAGGAAAGAACAGCTCACCCGAGCTAACCTCATCCGACCCACCGCTGAATCCGGCGTCCTCTTAAACCGTCTCACTCAAGAGCTAAAAAATTATAGCAATCATGTCCTCTTACTCGAGCCTAATGCAACACGGATCACTTCCAGGTGATCAACTGCTACAGACATCAGTTTCTTAGCAAATACTGCGTATTTAATGGAAATGTTCAACCTAGCGCTATTTGAAATGTAGGGCTACTAGTTTCTGAAGTCGTCTGACTGAAACGGATGTTGTTAAATAATAAGTACAAAAGAGAAATCTTCAGTAATCTTTAGTTTTGAGCACTACTTATATATTTTATTGTATTGTATTTATACCTACATACAGTAGAACCCGACTATCCGTCACCCTATTAACCGATTGCCGGATTATCCGACTTTTTTCTAGATATATTTTATTTTTGCAGCAGAAAAAATATGAAATGCTCTATGTCATGTTTCTACAGGGACATAATTTTATTTTTACACCAATTTTTATTGTACCTGAGTTTTTGAATGTACTTCACTCCCACCCCTTCTACTAATGAAGTTCCAACTGTCCTCCACACAGAATCAAGGCCGCATATAGTAAAAAATACTGAGTTAGTGAGTATAGTACGTTCCAGAAATAGGTTCGCGTTTTCCAGTGACGAAAGAGCTTTCAATATTGAATCATATTTTCGCAAAGGTACTGTCATGTTTGCCTACGTCGCATCGCGATTTCCCAAACTTGCTTCTGCTCGTCCCTCTGTAAAGGCTAGTGGCTGGGCTGTCTTAGCTCTTTTCTGAAAACATTAATTGTCTACGTAATATTATACAACTGTGTAAAATAACTTAAATAAAAGGGCCTCGTTAAGTAATTAACTGTCACGTGATTTCCCCCCTTTCTACGATCCTGCGACTTAACCACTTGGACGGACAGTTGATAGCTTATCTGAGTAATTTTATCTGTGCAGGTCGGGCAGAAGTGAAGATTGAATTTACAGTACATAAGGTACTCTTTTTGAATTTACAGTCCTACTCTTTTATAGAGTAGGAACAGAATTATTTCAACATGAGTTACTAGGACGAAACTGGTAATTGGAATTAAAAGCAATAGTCTATAGTGCGATAATATGCACAAAAGAACTGAAGCCTGTATCGAAATGAACGGCCACCATTTTCAAAAATGTGTTCAAATATCCATATTTTGATTATTTTTCAATTTAACTTCATTCTCTATACTGTACGCTAATGTGTTGTAGTCAGTATAATATGTACTGCATAATGAATACGTCCACATGGATAGCTCAGTTCGTGAGTAAAAACACTTATTGTTAATATTGTACTGTATTTTGATTAAACAAAAAGCTGATGAAAATTATCAGACTCAAAATTGCGATATTTCCTAGTTTACGTAAAAGGATGAACTACTTTTCTTCCCTCCTATACCTAGTAAAGTGATTTGTTTGTATTTTACGCCAGTAACATCGAACTCCAGTCGTGGAAGGGGGTAACAAACGGTGTTGCCGGTTCTCAACCATTAATCCAAAGGTATAGCCAGGTTAACATTAAAAATGTTAGTAAAAATAAAATGATGTCCCTGTACATAGTTTCTCTACAGGAGGTTGTTACATGCCTTTACTCTTACTACACAGTATGTAGTAGAAATGCTTCGCTGTCGGCAACAGAAATAATTACTTGTAAAATAATCACTACCTGCTTCCAAAGAAATTACCCTAACAGGAATTGAAATTAAAAGAGCGAAGAATATTTCAAATCTACATTCGTAGCAGAAAGCTTATAATATCAGATTCAGCAGATAATTTAAAAATTGCAACGCAAAAACTGAACAAAATCTTAATTTAACAATTTCAACAGCATACTGGTAATCTAAAGTAATGATGTTTTGAGATAAAAACGCAAAGAGAGGCATAATATTAATTAACAACAAAATTATAGAGCAACTGCCTAACTTAGTAAGATTAGTTTTATATGAAAGTGAAAAAGACATGGCTACAAAGTTTCAACATCTTAAAATATCAGTTATATTTTTATTGTAAGTATGATATCGTTGAATTATAGGCCTATATGATTTCTCTTAAGTAACGGCTTTCGGCTGGACCACAGCTATTTTGAATTTTACAGTTGGTTCTGAGTTGAAGTGAAAAACGATGTCACTTTTCCATTACGTATTTCTGTATATGTCCTAAAAATTTCATTGCAATCAGCGAGAAAACCTTTACCTGAATTGATGAAAAATATTAAAATAGAGAAAGCAGTTATTAAATATTCCAATTGCTACATTTCGTTTTATTTTGGACACAAACACATTGTTGTGGCTTCTGGGCCATATGACATTGTGAAGGGATCGTTGGCGTTCTGTGTTAAGCCTTGGTTTTTCTGAACGAGCATGTAACGTGCGAGGCTCGTCTCGCACAAATCTGGACTACACGAGAGATAGTGAGTGGCTTCTATAACTTCGAGATGAGAGGTCTGCGCACCTCGCAATTATAAAAACCACTCACTATCTTTCGTGTAGTCCAGATTTGTGCGAGGCTGGCCTCGCATCTCGCACTTCGCATGCGTCGGTTCAGAAAAACCAAGGCTTAATATAGTCCTTTTGAAGTTCTTCTGCTGCTTTTGGGAAACTATGGGAAGCAGCATAGTTTCATTATGCCGATATAGGATATAGGCTCTCATTTTGCCAGTGCTCGATTATAAAAACACCAGGAATTCTGAAAACTGGAAATGCTTGGGATCTCTATCTGTTGATATGAATTGATATAATGTGGGATTTTTTTTCGCTGCACTTCTATAATAATTTATTACGAAGTTTTATAATTGCTTCCTCTTTCAAGTGTTGAGGTTTTTTCCATCGAGTGTAACATCATTTTATTTTCCACTCTTTTACTGTGTCCAGTGCCCATTCGTTTGGAAATATGGTCCAAGCATTAATCTTCTTTAATTTCTACATCTGTATCACTGCAGCCAATTCCTGCAGATGGTTGTGTGTCTTGGTATCACTATCTGGCAGCAGTTTATTGTAGCGAAACCCATACTCCAAGGTTATATTCCAGAAAATTTTCAGTGGCAGGTTTTATGGCACCTGATGTACCTATGAAATTTTCACAGTCCCTACTCTTTGTGTGTCCATCAAGCCACTATTTGAACTCATCATTCTTTTCATCCATCTAAGACTTACTTCATGCACATGTACTACAAAACTTGGATAATATTTCATAATCCAATAATAGTCCTCTCAGTAGGCCTACGTCAATGACTGCACCAACCCCATGACAAGAAGAAAACCCACGTTTGTTCCATGAGCTTCCGAAGGAAACAATTTTTCTATAGGTCTATTTCGTTCCATAATGTTTGACAGGAGATGTAAGCATTGCCGGTAGAGAAAGAGAGAAGGATAATTGCTATTGAACCAACGACAGAGGTTTCAGTCTACGCTTATCTTGAAGTTGGGCAGTCTGAAACATTCTACTCCCTCCCAACTTCAAGACATGAGTGGAATGAGATCTCTGTCATTGGTTGAATAGCAGTTAAACTTCTCTCCTCCTCCGCCGACAATGTTTACTTCTCCGGTCAGACATTATGGAACGAAATAGAGTACCTGCTATAGTATGGACCTGGCGAACTGAAGCATGGGATATGCACAGAACAACCTCAAGTATGAGCTTTGCTTTTCCAGAATGACCTTTACCTATAGACATAAAGCATGTATCTACCACTGTTCAATTTATTTCAAAAGCTGGGCGGAATGAATATAGTTCATCTTGAGACTGGAATATATTTGACCTGTGATGAAGTTATTTCACCAACAACTAGCTATAATCATTTGAGAAAACCCCATGGGGTTAGTTACAATTTTTTCAACGCTCTCAGTCCCACAGCACTTACATATTACGCCCTCGCATAATTGCTTCTCCACATCAGCATGAACAATAATATAGTCACCAGCCACTTTTTCTGTTGGCGTAGATAGACCTAACTGATTGGTGGCAAATGATTCTAGTTTCTTCTGACTAGCTGTACGTAAGATACTGAAACTGTGCATGAAGTTCTAGATGTAGAAGGTGTGCATATTGTTACTGAAAATGTACAAGTTACTTTTAACTGTACGTAGATCACTATTTTTTTTCACCTATGTTGCAGTAAATTTCTAGTTTTATTCACTTATTGAGATGCACGAAGGCCACTTTTATAGTCGTTGTTTCTACCCATTTTATGAATAAATATACACCTGTACCTAACCTATAGTAGTATACCATGATTTATGTACAACACTGTAATAATAAAACTTACACTATTTAGAATAATTTGAAAATAAACATAATCTCCTCAGTCCTGAGGGTATAGTATACTATACTATACTATACTATACTATACTATACTATACTATACTATACTATACTATACTATACTATACAACTTCATGCATTATTATGATGCAAGATGTATGTGCAGAGACAGAAAATATAGTATAATATACCTGAATATACCTTAACTGTAACGTGAAAATTTTTTTCAGCATTTTTCCTCATATCAGTGACTTTTTTTTTTACTTTAAAAAGTAGAACAACAAATGTCTCCGGACTCAGGAGGTGAAGAAAACTAATTACTAAATATAGACATAAACAATATAAAAGGGAAACTTGTAAAACTAAAACACCACAATCAAAACAAAAGGTTAGGATCCATACACTTAGAACAAAATATTCAATCTCTCTTTCTCTTTCAGTTGCAATATGCTAGTCAGCTGTTTCACAGTGTAGCCACTGGTTAGAATAGGATCAAAATATCCCTATTATAAAGCGGCGCCAAATACAAATGTTAAAATTGTCTTTTTCGCAAGTATAGTAAAATATTATAGTAGGGTACAGCAGAGTAGACCTTCAAACTGCCACGCCCCTGTCCGCATCGTCCTTTAAACATTCCTGAAGGGCATTTAATGGCTCGAAACAAAATAAATAAAAATTTATTTCGAATATACAATGTTGAAAGATGTAAATCATAACTAAAACTAAATTTAGAATTTTTCATCATTTTTGTCCAAATTTCACCTACAATAATATCCTTAAAATAAATACCATTAGAGAAATTTAAAAAAATCTCACAATGTAATTGACACCAAACATGTTTTAACTCCGTCCTATTTCACACGAATTAGATCTATTTAATTTTATTTTGTTAGTCGTCAGGAATTTATGAAACATTCCTTAAAAAAAAAGTAGCAGAGGGGGAAACTTGAGTGTAACGTAGACTACTATTGCGTAATCATCACATTTTTTCGCCAAAAATGATCTGTTAACAAAAGATGGTAAAACAGGATGTAAGAAAGGGATGAGGTTTTGAGGGGCGGGTTTTTAGTAGGATGAGGGTTGCAGAAGATATTGTTAATTATTCATCATCCTAAGTTATCCCCATGTTCTACCCATATAGCTTCCACACCAGAACCATTCTCTCAATTACATAGCAAGCTGGCATAAGAGAAGCATAGAAAGAGAAAGAGAGAGCCTTATATAAAATAAGCGAGCCCAAGATCAAGCTAATGAAATTTAGCCCAAAACCATAAACTCTCTCTCCTTCCCGCCTCTCTCAAGAATCACGGACAAGTTGGCAACGCAACGCTAGACTCTTAATAATTTTATGAAATTTTACCAGCAAGCTCTATAAAGAATAAGCACGCCCCCCTTTCCTTCAACCCCTTCTCCTTTTCCTAATATACCCTCCAATTAATTAATTAAAAGAACTGAAAAATGGATGTGTATACTGAACACGAAAACTTTGCTATACTACGGGTACTCTTTCATTATAAGTCCATTCTTCTTTTCCTTTTCTCTCTCGCACCCTCTCGTGATCTCTTTTCTTGAAGACTTGTTACCAATCCTCTTCCTGCGTTTACATTCTTTTGACTGGATTGTTATATCAACTTGTGATTTGGAGTCAGTTTTCGAGTAATACTATAGTGTTATTATAAAGTAACGAACATATTTGAAATTAATACTGCTGTCAAACAAACTGAGCAATCAAGATGAACTAAGCGGCTACGGAATGTACTAATAATGGGATATAGTCTGTGCATTGTCCGTTGTCCATATTCGAGAATTGCACTGGCTCTATTACTGATAGTAGTGTGCGCTTCCATTCTCCAGTATGGAATATTAGGATGGGTAGGTGCTTGTAATTGTACTAATACTTATTCAGAAAAGGATAGTTAAACCTGTTGATTATCCATTAGAACTATTGGAATACTTGGATCTGTTATATTTTTACTTTACCATAAATTATTTGACTAATTATACAGGATGTTTAAAAAATACGAGGTATAATTTCAGGTATGTATTTCCCACATGTAGACAATCAAAATAGTTCATTACAACATGTGTCCGGAAATGCTTTATTTCCGAATTATGGCCTTCACAACATTGAAATTCACCGGAACGTTTTTCTTTCCGCACGTCGTTGCCGTCAAAGGAGACATTAAGAGGACACTCTGACAGTTCATTCCGAGGGGAAGGTTACATTCAGTTTTGTGTAGGCGTTAGACTGTGCGACATGTATTCAAATCAAGAGCTGGCAGAGATACACTTCATGTACGGTAAGGCGGACGACAATGCTGCGCTGGCTCGTCGTTTGTACCAGGAGAGGTACCCACAGCGACAATGTCCAGATCGGAAGACATTTGTGCTTCTCCATTACCGTCTGTACGAGTATGGAAAATTTAACTCTCCTGGTTTGGGAAGGGGACGACCAAGATCTACAACTCCAGAAGTACAGGAGGAGATTCTGGAGGCTGTGAACATGACTCCTCCTATCAGCAAACGAAGGGTAGCGTTGCAAGTCAATGTTCCTCATACGACTGTCTGGAGACTGTTGAAAGAGTATCAATTGTATCCTTATCATTTGCAACGTGTACAGGCCCTGTCACCAGCAGATTACCCTGCACGAGTTAGGTTCTGTCAGTGGTTCTTGCAGCAGTGTGGTGTAAATCCGAACTTAGTATTATTTACAGATGAAGCACAGTTCACACGAGATGGCATAACAAATTTCCACAATCAGCATGTATGGGCGTATGAAAACCCACGTGCAACTGTTCCATCTCATCACCAGGTGCGGTTCTCCCTCAACATGTGGGCCGGTATCATTGGTGATCGATTAGTTGGACCCCATGTACTTGTAAACAAACTTACGGGGCAGGCGTACACAAACTTCCTGGAAAACACCATACCTCATGTTTTAGAAGACAATCCACTGATCAATAGTCAACACATTCACTTCTTGCATGATGGCGCTCCTGCACACTTCAGTCGTACGGCTCGCCGGTACTTGGATCGAAGGTTTCCTGATCGATGGATAGGTAGAGGTGGCCCAATTGCTTGGACTCCACGCTCACCTGATCTGAACCCTCTCGATTTCTACTTATGGGGCCATTTAAAATCATTGGTTTATTCGTCTCCGGTGCCTGATTTGAAATCCCTTCGGAATCCAATTGTGGGATGTTCTGAGGACATACGCAATATTCCTTGAGTTTGGGATCGTGTTCGCAGGTCAATGAGACATCGATGTGAGGTCTGTATTCAAGCAGGAGGTGGACATTTTGAACATCTTCTGTAATGACAACGATCTCCGGAAAGAAAAACGTTCCGGTGAATTTCAATGTTTTGAAGGCCATAACTCGGAAATGAAGCATTTCCGGACACATGTTGTAATGAACTATTTTGATTGTCTACATGTGGGAAATACATACCTGAAATTATGCCCCGTATTTTTAAACACCCTGTATAAAGGAAGGTAAAGTTTTATTATACGCAGACAATACCTCTATTACTGTTTGTTCAGAGTCTTGTAATGATTTGATAAGTAAAGTTGACATAGCTATATCTCAGTTCAAAACGTGGTGTGATTATAACAAATTAATTGTTAGGCCTAATATCAATAAGACTGTATGTTTAAAATTTGTTAATAGACCTATGAATATAAATTTTCCATGTCACTAGGGGGATATATTGACACAAAGCCAACACAGTACTAAATTCCTTGGCATAATTATGGATAATCTATTGACTTGGAACGAGCATTCTGATTTTATTGCTAAAAAATTTTGTTCTGCTAATTTTGCTATATTGCAACTGAGAGATATACTGAACGCCAAAATATTGATTTCAATTCACTATTCACTTGCTTATGAATATCTCAGTTATGCCGTTTTCTTATGGGGTAACTCTACCAATGTTAATAGGATATTTATTGCACAAAAAAGAATTATACGATCCATTTTTAAATTAAAGAGTTTTGACTCATGCAAACCTTATTTTAAACAATATAACATTTTAACATTTCCATCCATTTATATTTACAAATGCCTAATTTTCTTGAAACAGAATGAGAATAAATACAATAAGAATTTAGATTATCATAATTATAACACACGAAATGCACATCTGTTCTTAATAAAAAAATCATAGACTTGTGAAATATGAAAAATCGCCTGCATATGCTGGCATTGTGTTTTTTAATAAATTACCATTGCAGATACAATCTTTACCTTATGCAAAATTTAAAGTGAAAGTTAAACAGATTTGAACTGATCAACCTTTTTATTCAGTAAAAGAATTCTTAAATCACAAGCTATGATATATGCAATACTACTTGACTATGTTATCCATTTTAAATGTATTTTAACTTGCAGCGTTTTTAATTTTATTGTGTTTTTTATTTATTATGTAAATGACGTGTACATCCATGTACATGGCCATGTATAGAATAAACAATCAATCAATCGTTTGCTGAATTTAGTAGATCTTAAAATTAGTCAAAGTTTATTATAATGCTTTATTAAAATTTATATATATTTAATCACAATGAAATCAGCCGAAGAATATCGGGGGCCACAGAGATCCTGAATTAGAGAAAACTATTTACAAAGTGATTTTAAAAGAAAGAAAAAATGTTTTAAACAAATAACATAGAATTAAATAATATGGATTTGTACTAAATAATTTTGACTGGGATTATAAGGTCTGAAAAAAGAATAATTAGCAATTCAATTATTGTTGGGTTGGTTGAAATATAAATTATGGTGAAGAATCTTCAAAGAGTCCTTAATTATTGAAACAGAAGTTTAACACAACCAGTTGAGAGGAATTTTAAGATGTTTTAGAAATGTCCATGATAATTTAGAAATTCCTCCTCTACAACCAAATGATAAGCCAATAACTGACCAATTGCCTTCTGAAAGATTATATTTCAATGCCAGTTAAGGGGTGCAGAGCTCATAGATTGAATTTTTCTCTTTATTCACTTCATCAGCCTGTTTTAAATCTCTCTCAAATCTAATAGTCGGATCGATAATGATTGCTTTTGTGTAAATCTATTTATTGCAATTATATCGGCTCTACGATCGTGAACCGTCAGCACAGAGATAATGGATTTCTTCATGAACTTGCCATCCTAAGGATTTTAGGGTAGAGGCCAATGCGGTTCTAACTCTGTGATGTCTTGCATTAATGAGATGTTCACCTTTCTGGCATGAACCCAGCACGTGTCCAAATGTTTCAATCTCGCTGCATTCCGCAAAACGACAGTGGGTTGTGCTGAAACTTCTGTCCAGTAAGGCTCGAACAGCGGAAATGTTGCATGACATTTTTCTTAATAGATTCAAACTGTATGATCAGAAATGCACACCTGAAAAATCCCACTTAAACAGAAGGCTTTCACTAGCACGGCTCATAATCATGGCGCCTACCATGATACAAGGATGTTTATAACAAAATAATATTAAAATAACCAAGTTAAAATGTCAGTGTCAGAGAATTAAAAAACGGCGCAAGTAATATTACATTTAAAGAAAAATGTAATTTAATTTAATTTGTATTTTTATACTTTATATTAAGTGAAACAGTAAATATTAAAATTTATTATCTTTATGTACAGTAAACTTAAATTTAAGTTTTAAATCATCTTTGTTTCTTCTCTTTCTTAAATATATCGCCGGCTTACAAAGCAAAGCACAATAAGTCAAAAATATTATCTCCGAGAAAAAGACATTTTGAAAAGTCTTATCAAAACTGAATTCTCAAAATACTATTTTTAGTTAGATGTTTTTCTCTATTAGTATTTAATTTTCCAATTGTAAGTTTATACACATACATTATGTACATTATACCGTATACACCTTTTTTCTCAGAAGTAATATTTTTTACTTAACGTGTTTTGCTTGTAAACCGACGATATGATGATTTCTTCCCGACCATGAGTTTTACTCTTTCAGGAATGCACTACATTCTACCTATTTATATTATATAAGTGTTTTTCCTAGCAATAAATTTATCTTTATACTAACTGTGCACAGTATTCCAGATAATTCCGGTTCGATTTTCATCTAAGATAGTAAACGTAATGAAAAGTATCTCCTCCATAATCATCTTCCTTCAAATCATACAAAATATGCAGTTTATGAGGATAGAGACTCACAAGTTTGATTAGAATTTTCCAAAAGTGCTGTATGATACTGCAAGCGTATACTTAACACATTAGTACGGCTGATTGATAACAGTTTCCTCTAGCTAGGTTTTTGGCCTTCATTAAGAACCTCTGGAATCTGAACATTCTTTCCGATTTCTTTTTATGATGAACTGATCCAGCTTCTTCAAACTTCTTCATTAATCCACAATTATAATCCATCTCAGATGAATTTTTATCTGAAATCATAGTTCTGCAATATAATTTCTGTGATATTAATAACAGTATATCAAACCGATTAGTTTTAAAATTTAAGACTATTTTCTCAAAATCTGTGTTTAATAAACAAATCAAATGGCAAACAATCTTCTGTTCATTTCCCAAAGCTTAATTTTTCTATCGTAACAATAGAAGAATATGTTTTAGCACGGAATAACTAAATCCCCGTTCTTCATATAATATATTCCATATTATCTGGTTAGTTCATTCTGATTGTTCAGTTTGTTTAGAATGTTGTTAGAAGTTACTTTACCATAAACCCATAGTTTCAATGTAAATAAAAGCACCCTTTCGCATCAACAATAAGAGAATTAAAGTTGTATTCAACGACCTTAAAAGTGTACAATCGTAAAATCCTATTTATGTTTTTGTATTAGATTTACAACAAACACCATTGCTTTCTTTTTATGAATATTCTTAAGATTTTTTAATCATTATATTTTTTTCTATTCCTCCATTTTGATCACAGATTTCAGACTTACATATAACCTACCTTAATTTGTTTAATATTTTCTTAAACACAATCTTTAGGATGAACATGCACTGAGAGGAAAGTAAATTCTTTGGTCCCATGTCAGATATTTGTGACTCAAAAAATAACTATTGTGCTGAGAGAGGGCTCCAGACAAGCTCTTTCGACTATTTAAATTCCATATTGAATTTTGATAGAGTAGACAAGCCTTATATGGCGCATTCTAGGCAACGACTCTGTTGGTAAATTGATCTATACAACTGGGGATCGAACCCGGGTTCACATGATTATAAGTCCAGCGTTTCAGCGACTAGATCAGCATGGCGGCGCAATTTTAAAGTTTCTGTTAAGAGCTTTTTATTGGATCACAGCCTTTATAGTGTTGATGAATTTTTCAATACCTCTGTAATATATTTTAATGGCCAATAAAGTTATTATTATTATTATTATTATTATTATTATTATTATTATTATTATTATTATTATTACTTAATAAGTTTACATTCTTCTTCCATATTCTTCTCTTATTACCCATGTTTCACTATCATATTTTTTAAGTTGGTTTTGGTCTTGTATTGTTTAATGTCTCTCTTCACATTTCATAATGTCATTATTTCCAAGGTATTTAAATGACTTTGTTTCTTCTGTTAGGCCTATATTATATTACCGTTCCAGGCCTATCAATATTTTCACTCGAATCATATTTTTCTTCTAGAGCTACTGTCTAGTTATGGTGGTAGATATTTTCACGTTGTATAGTTTCAATATTTTACTTATTTTGTAGTACTAGAACTCCAATGTTATTGATATTAAGCTATGCAATTAACTGATGATGATGATGATGATGATGATGATGATGATGATGATGATGATACAAATATGAAGCCCACCGCTGTGGAGTAACGGTTGCTTGCCTGATCGTGGAACGAGCGGGCCCGTGTTCAAATTCTGGTCGGGACAAGTTACCTGGTTGAGGTTTTACAGGGCTTTTCCCTCAACTCATTAAGAACAAATGCTGGATTTCGCCGTCATTAGCACCTTCATATCAGTCAGACGCTACATAACCACAACAATTGATAAAACGTCGTAAAATAACTCAGTACAAAATAGATATGAAGAAATTGTTGCGCAAGACATCGAGAAAAGTGAAAGAAATGTTTCTATATGAATAAAAGTTGTAATTCACCAACAGTTATCGCTCGACAAGCGAGCGGAGCATACAAGGGGACCTCACAAGGCGGCAGTCCACTACGCTCAAGGACGTCTTCCATTATAGTTTAGCTTTTAGAAGTTGCTATAAATGTTGGATGTATCCTCCACCGCGTTGTGAAACTTGCATTATAAGCCGGATTACAAATCTTTTTCTCCTGTGACTTCGAATTGAGTCAGTGGTGAAATGAACCTTTCCTTGGCTACAGTGTGCTGAAATTGAACACGGAATATCCACTACCAGAGGTCTGCATCGGACGTTTTCGCTCAAGCGCCAAGTAGTTCATAGCATAATCCGATAGGTAGCGCACATGCATGATGGGTAAAATTGTCACGAGCGATAAAGCCTCGAACGGTATAAGCCGAGCGTTAGACATTCGTTCTTTTTCCCCCACACAAGAGTGATTTTGTTTTTGCCACATCTGATAGATGTTATTGGACGTAAATGTAATTATTATAAACGGAGAACACAATCACGATAATAAAAGAACTGTATCAAATTTTCTAGTAATAATAATAATAATAATAATAATAATAATAATAATAATAATCTCTAATAATTAGTGTATCAATCTTTGCGTCTGTAACAGTTGTGCAGCATGATTATTCGTTTTATTATATTTTCTGTGACGTTATCTCTGTACTAATATTGTTATTAATCTACTGCTATATCAATAATATTTTGTAAAACGTTTCTACATTGTCGCAGTATATAGGCGGAACACTATGTATGGACCTATCATATTATATATGTGGTAAATCAAATATTGAATAATTATTAATTAGCAATAATAACTGTATATCGAAGTTTTTTATACTATTTTATTTATAACTTCATGTTCCTGTTTTGGTACATTCCATTGACTGTTCCATTAAACGTTTGTCATAAACGCAGAAAATAAAGCCTTATGTTTACCGTGTGAGCAAAACATATGTGTATCTTATCTGCCGTCTTCCATACAAGATAAGACATGTCGGTGAGATGACCTGTACTGTGCTTCTATTTATTACGAGCGTATCACGACCGATTGTATCTCACTCGAGGGTGCGACACTCGACCGAGTTCAAGCGAGCGATTTAACTCCAATGCAGCACACTGTCCACTACATTACAATGCATCCGTACAAGAAGATGAGAGTCTCTGTTTTCGTAACACCTACGCATTCGATCTTTTTTCTTTCAATACTTATGATCTTAATTTGTTTCGGGTTACCACAATGATAACCAGAAATTTTTTTATATAAATATACCTGTTTCTTAATTAATTAACTAATTTGTCAAGCAGATTTAATTTTCTCGTCACACCGGGACTATACATGAAATAACATAAGACATCAGTTTCTAAATACACAAGCCTACAGTTATAACAGTGAAAACATTATATACAGTAAAATATTCTAGATTAACACAAGAATTATTGGTAGAACGTAAAAATTAATCTGTGTAAAAGAAGTCGAGACAAAAGAGAAAGGAAGACTAAAGAAGAAGAGAAAGAAAATAATGGAAAAGTAAAAAAACGACAAAGAATATGTTGACAGTAAAAAGTAAACAGACATAATACAGATAAATGAGAAAGTAACAGAGCAAGGAAAGACAAATTTAAAAGACAAAAGTAATATCTGATGAACGAAAGAAGTTAGAAAGGAACAGAATCTATAACGATAACAGGAGTAATAAAAGCGAAAAGAAATAAAAAAGAAGATGGAATAAAGCAAGGTGAACAGAAAGTAACTTAAAAAGAAGGAAAAAAGACATAAGAGGAGGTAGAAACACATGAGAGAAGGTAGAAAGACAGGAGAAAAGGTAGAAAAGCAGGAGAGAAAGGAGAAATGTACGATAGGAGAGGAAGTAGAAAGACAGGAGGGAGGGTAGAAAGAATGCATAAAGACGGGAGAGAAGATAGAAAGTTGGGAGAGAAGGTAGGAAGTCTGGATTAAAGCTAGCAAAAAAGGTAAGTAGGTAGAAATGCAGGAGAGAAGGTAGAAAGACAGGAGAGAATGCGGAAAAACAGACCTAGAAAGGCAAGAAAGAAGATAGAATGACAGGGAAGAAGATATAAAAACAGAGTAAGAAAAATAACAAAGGTAGAAAGACAGGAGAAAAGACAGAGAGACAGGATAGAAGGTAGAAAGACATGAGAAAAGTCAAAGTCTCTCTTCTGTCTTGTACACGTCCTACTAGAGCCTACTAATATTGCTAAATGCACGACCAAAAATATTGCTACTTGTGTATGTTCAGTGTTGCATAAGGATCTGAATAATATCTTCAGCACTAAAGAATATAAATGGTTTATAAATCATTAATTAAAATTGTAATTCATTATTATTGCTAATAAAACTGTTTGCTACCATTAATTGTAATTTTTAAATTATCATCATTATTATTATTATTATTATTATTATTATTATTATTATTATTATCATTATCATTATCATTATCATTATTAACGGTGAAGTGAGACCTTAACAAGCTACCAGTGTTAATACGTGATAGGAAGACTACTACTGCTACTGCTACCGCTATTGTTACTACTACTACTACTACTACTACTACTACTACTACTACTACTACTACTACTACTACTACTACTACTACTACTACTATTTGTATCATCATATTCATAAGTCTGACTCTGAAACATATATGTTTTGTTATTTAATGGCGCTAAATCAACTACTAGTAATATCAAGATTGTATTTGAAGAGATGAGGTCGAAGATTCTCCATGAGGTTAACTAATATTCGTCTTACCGTTGAGAAAAAGGTAGGAGAGGGGAGGAAAACCCAATCAGATAATCAGCTTAGGAAATAATCGAACATACATCCGAGGGTAGCTCCGCATCATTCAGCTTCAAATTGTAAATTTCGGAGCCAGAGTCGTGGTCAGAATCAATTTTGGGTGTAGTAATTGAAATCGGTTAAAATATATCGTTTCTGACATCGATATAATATATACTGTAAGAAATAAAATACTTTTAACAGTTTTATTACTCTGTGAGTCTCCAGTAACATCACTCAATGACGCGCTGAATCATGTGGTCCGACACTAAGAACAATTTCTACTATAGGCTAGTCCATAAAAAAGTACCCATTAGACTTATAGGGCCATATTCATAGACATTCTTAGTGCGGGCTTCCGGTGGATTATCAGCGAACTAACGTTTTTAGTATTCATAAACCAGTGTTAGCGATATGATTTGATATGATATGATATGATATGATATGATATGATATGATATGATATGATATGATATGATATGATATGATATGATATGATATGATATGATATGATATGATATGATATGATATGATATGATATGATATGATATGATATGATATGATATGATATGATATGATATGATATGATATATGAATCCTGTACAAGTAATCAGTCGATAGCCGGAGCTAGTTTAGTATGCTCGTAGCGCGGGTTAGAGAAATGTCTATGCGTAGCACCCTTAGTTAAGTGGGGGAGGTACACCATTGGCCTGCAAAAATTTAGTGAAATTCATTTTTTTTATATCTCTGCTACTATAAAAGCTTAGTGAACAAGACTTATCATGCTTAATATACATTACACTTTATAAAACACTATTCAGAATATTCAAATAGCTAATAATTACCTGTAAAAATAATATCAAATTTGCATAATTTTACAACCGTAAAGCATTTACATAATAAAATATGCAATTAATTAAATATCTGCATGATTCTTTTACCTATTCCTGCAAGAAATATTTTTTATATATAGCCTACGTACTTCATTTTCATATGAAGTCCTTGCCATCTTCATTGAATAATCAATGACTCTCCAATAATAGACAGCCTATCTACATGCATGACTAAATATTTTCTTCTTAATCGTTAACATCAATATTAATTAATTGTCTAAATTTTTATCAATAAATTATATATGCGTCAAAGTTAAAGGGCGTTTGTCGGGCATTGCATGCGTGCAGTTCACCGCAGTCTGTTGTGAGCTAGCCTACTAATGTAGTGCAAACCACCGTATTTTTTTCTAATCGTTTGAAAGGATTATTGGCTCGTGCGTAGTGTAGTGCAAGTTATTATGTTTGTTCTAATTCCTGAAGAACACAAAGTATCACTGAATTGTACGTAGATTAGTGCAAGCTACTGTGTTTCTTATAATTGTTTGAGAACACTGAAGATATTACTCATCCGTGCATAGTGTAGTGCAAGCTATTGTGTCTTTCTCTAAATGATTAAGATTACTGAAATCACCACTTATTCCTGCGTAAAATAGAGCAAACTAATGTGTTTTTCCTAATTGTTGGACGGTTTGCTCATTCGTGCGTAGTGTAGTGGCAGCTAATATACAGCATATTATAGCAAGTTTTTGTAGTTTTAAGTTACGCAGAAAGAGAAAGAAAATATCCGACAGGGCATTTGGAACATTTGACAGAGAAGTCGAGTATTTCAAAACAATATTCGGAGATACAAATTTGGCTTTCAGGTAAAGCTGACTTGAATAATTTCAAGGGAAAAATTGTTGGCTGAGCACGCCAACGCTCTACCGAAACAAAGTGTGCATTCAATGTTGGGTCTTTGACATCTTGCCAAGCCACTTGAGGTATGTGGATAAAAAGGGAATAATTGAGCCGGGGTTTGGTAGAGTGCCTAAGTAGTTCAGTCGGTATAGCTTTGGCGCGCTCAGCCGAAGGTCCCGGTTTCGATGCCCGTCCTCGGAATAACTTTTCCCTTGAAAGTATTCATTCTTCGGAGATGTTAAAAATATACTGAAACAGGAGGAGGACACTTTGAACATCTCTTGTAACACAGGTAAGATATACTTGTACTCATTTTTAAGTTGTTTATACTAACATTTTCCCCGTTAAACAGGTTTTATAAACTAAAGTTACTACCGTAAAAACGGAGGCCAATTTCGCTGCTAGGTGTATAAACAGAAAATGCCGCTGAGCTTGCGGTGTGAGGAAAGCTCCATGTATGGAGGACCCTGTATTGACATTTATTGGGTTTTCATGAAAGTATTACAGTCAGATGTCCTATGTATAGATACGATAGATCTGCTATTTCCTAACATAATTTGCTAGGAATCGAACCACTGTCCGTCGTATTAATAGTTTACAATCTGTATCTTCAATTTTAAATCCTGGGTGTCAAAACACTGTGCATGTTGCATAGAGAGAGCAATTCCTCTATATTCCTGGATCGATCTCAAGCTGATAGAGAGGAATTCCGGGGAAACTGGTGCGATAGGAAGGGAGAAATCGGACAAGGGTGAAGAGGGATGGGGAAAAGGGGGAAGGGAAGAAGCATGGTAAACAGTAGTGCGTGAAATTTATAGCAGAGAATAGGTAGAACTAGCTGGGGTGAAGGAAAAATGGGGAGAGAATCTAGAATAAAGTAGAGAAGGGGAGGGAGGCAAAACAAGAAGATTTTGGAGAAACAAGTTATTTTGGATATATCTTATTTAGAAGGATTTAATCTTTAATCCATGAGCTTCAAGCCTCAGTCATTGTTTCACATTCAGTTTATTGTCATAACTCGTTAGAAACTTCGATTATTCTAAGAATAACGAACTTTGTCAGCTTTTAAAGTGGAATGAAAGCATTAATATTTCTAACCGTAATTAATAACCATAACAGTATTTCTACGAACCAACATTAATATTTTAATCAAAATTTATTAGGCCTAAACACATTTTTCATAATCTTTTAATAAATGCTGCATCAGTCTGTTTCATTTCACCTCCGGTTCTGATTACATATCGTAATACGTTTATGAACACATTCCAGATAAAGAAGTAAATTTCCATTTTGCAACACAATCAAAAGTAATATTCTTTGTACAGTTTATCTTGTCGACGATTTTAAACACATATGGTTGTATTTTTGTAGCCATATTTTCCTATTTAAACACAAAAATTACAATTTTACGGAAATTTTCTATAGTCTGAGAGTGGAACACGAGCAGATTTATGTAGAGAAAATCAAAACTCGAGTGGGATTTAATTGACTACTACACGATTAGAAGAAAGTGTATTAAAATTGCAAGAAATAAAGTACCCTAATACAATAAAATTATTGACTTACTAAAATATGTATTTAACTGTCTTGGAAATGTATTATTGTACCATCTCATCATTACAAATATTCCGCTAGATGGCAGTAGTGTGTTATGATGAGCTGTTCTCTTTTTACCAGTTGTGCTAATTACACACAATCTTCGTTGAACTCTATGGACGATTACTAGTCAAGAAGGCATTGTCGATTGTTTCATTTTTATTAAAACAGTTGCATTCCACTTCAATTATTAATATAATACAAAACAATCTCTGATACGCGACTATCCATAATCTCATACCGTAGAAGCTATAACATAACCTGAACAAGATGTTAAATGTTATGTTTTATTTAACGACGTTCGCAACTGCAGAGGTTATATCAGCGTCGCCGGATGTGCCGGAATTTTGTCCCGCAAGAGTTCTTTTACATGCCAGTAAATCTACTGACATGAGCCTGTCGCATTTAAGCACACTTAAATGCCATCGACCTGGCCCGGGACCGAACCCGCAACTTTGGGCATAGAAGGCCAGCGCTATACCAACTTGCCAACCAGGTCGATCCTGAACAAGATAAATGATAGAAAAGTTTTAATTAAGGTTGATGAAATAAACATAAATCATTTTAAAAGGTAGTTATTGAAAGTGTAATGTTGACAAACAAAGAAACAAATGCTAGGGAAGTGATAAAAACAAGCAAATGCTAGGGAGGGATAAAAACAAATGCTAGAGATATGATAAAAATTGTAGGATAAACAGCCATGATTGGATGAAACACGTCGTTCCGTACCGTTTTGTTGGTAAAAAATAGTATGACATAATAGAAGTGTAATAGTCACTATAATTACGTGGTACAAGGGTTTCTTACAGCTTCAAGGACAAACATACATCCAGTGTTTTGGAGATGTGTGTCCAGTTTATCAAAACATTAATAAATAAAGACGAACTTACAAATCAAGCTTTCAGGCATAACTCCCTTTAAAGTTGATTTGAATAATTTCGAGGGAAAAATTGTTCCGGAGCCGGGAATCGAACTCGGGACCTTTGGTTAAGCGTACCAACGCTCTACCAACTGAGCTACCTGGGAACTCTATCAGACACCGACCCAATTTTTCCCTGTATATACACAGATCTCAAAGTGGACTGACAACCGTCAAGCAATCAACATTGAATGCACACTAACTCTGTGTGACTTAAATTGTGGTTTTCTGTTAACGAACAGTGACGTATATTATGCAAATCAAGCTTTCAGGTAGAACTCCCTGTGAAGTTGATTTGAATAATTTCGAGGGAAAAATTGTTCCGGGAACGGGCATCGAACCCGGGACCTTTGGTTAAGTGTAGCAACGGTCTACCAACTGAGCTACCCAGGACCTCTACCAGACACCGATCCAATTTTTCCCTCTATATCCACAGGCCTCAAAGTGGGCTGACAACCGTCAAGCAACCAACAATGCAAGGAGAACAAAGGGACTGCAAGGTAAACGAGAAGAATACAAGGAGAACAAGGAAATACGAGAATAGGCGGACTACAAGGAGAACAAGAGAAACAAAATGGCAACCAATAAAATACAAATAGACTAAGAGGAATATAAAGAGAACAAGGAGAATGCAAAGAGAATAAGGTGGGTTGTATTTTTATGTAATTGTCAATTTCCAAGTTACCCCTGGAACATAGTAAGAAGAAAGACGTAGTTGTAGGAAATACAAGGAGAACAAGAGGAATACAAGGCGAACAATAGATTACTCCATTTTTATGTGACAACCAATTCCCAAGTTATCCTCCATACTTAATGAGGCAAAAAAACTTAGTTGTACGTCAATAACTTAGTTTACTTCATTATTTTCCTAGTTATTTGAGTATGAAATGCCAAGCACTGTTGCAAGACAAATACACTGCAAAGCGAAAGAAACAAAGCTCCTTTCATTTAATGGAGGAAGTGTTTCGAGCAATTTGAATCCAAATGAAGGAGGCAGAGTGGACGTTATGAGGGCTCCTTATCCGCCCCACAGTAACCTGGTTGACCAAGCGTACTGCCAGAGATCGTCGTCATATGTTGCTATCAAGGACGTCCTCGGGGTCTTCTCCGTGGGACCCGCATTGCTTCAAGAACCTTGTCTGTCTAACCAACCGTCATGCAGCCTTGTTTGCTCACAACTTCAAAAGACGGACACACTCGTCCATTCGAAACCATTTCCTTTCAAAGCTCCGATGTACAGCCTTTCAGACTGCGTGGCGAAATGGACTTGGAATATACGGAAATGTTAAGAGTGGAGTGAAACTTCACTGTGTGAAATTTATTTCATTTAAATATTCCAAAATGTTACATTACTACTTACAAAAATTTAATGAGCATTTCCACATTCCGTTGGGTGGATAAGGAGACATACAATGCGACAGATAAAATTAGGTCTATATTAAATATAAAACACTAGAGACAAATAATATTAAGAAGAGCAACAAATTAAAAAAGAAAAAGAAAATAAGAAACTAAACCCAGGCCATCCCAGCCTAATAAAATTCTAATTATATGTGCAATTACTCCTCCTAATTTATTTGGAATTGATCGTAGAATGGCATATGTATGCTTTTACTATGCTGCATGTTTATGTATAAATAAACAAGGGTAACAAGGGTAATACAAGGAGAACAAGTGAAAGACAATGAGACCGAGGTTAATACAAGGATAAGAAAGCTAATACCAGAAGACTAAGGGAAATACAAGAAGAAAGGGGGAATACAGAATAACCGAGAAGATAAGGAGAAGAAGGGGAATGTAAGGAGCACAAGAAGGATACAAAATACTTATTTTGATATGTGGGCCATGGCTCGGAGACCCAATTCCTTCTTATATCATCGGAAACTCGTACTTCAACTAACCAGAGTAGGTTATTTTACGGCGCTTTATCAACATCTAGGTTATTTAGCGTCTGAATGAGATGAAGGTGGTAATGGCGGTGAAATGAGTCCGAGGTCCAACACCAATAGTTAATTAGCATTTGCTCATATTGGGTTGAGGGAAAAACCCGGAAAAAACCTTAACTGGGTAACTCGTCCCGACCGGGAATCGAACCCGGGCCATCTGGTTCCGCGACCAGACGCGCTAACCGTTGCTCCACAGATGTGGACTCAAATAACCCATTTGTAACTTACTATTGTAAATATTAGATGAAATATTGGCAAAATGGAGATTTTGGTGGAATAATAGAGGTAACGGGAGTACTCAGAAACGAACCCTCTGCAATATATGCTTTGTCTACCACAAAATACACAACGAACTGGTAGAGTATCAAATCCGTGCCGCCTGCATAGAGGACCAGCATGCTACCACTTGTGTCACAGACTCGATATCTGCTGCACTTATTAAATTACCTAACCAAATAATTATTAAATTACAAGTGTTTCTGCTTGTATCTGCCACTTAATATTTATTACTTCCCCATTTATTTAAGATATGATTACATTATAGTGGATATTGTACCTCGATGAACATGCTTATAATATGTGACAATAATTTTCTCCATAAATATACGAAAATGGTAACGCCATCGACATAGTATAGGAAACAGTAAGCGGGACTTGTGTCCCTGGGATGCGATTGTGCTTGGATTTGAATTACGCTTGGACCAGTTACCTAGTTCGCTTCCTTCCAAAGTTTTTTTTTTTTATGTTGGCCTAATGTGAATTTTAGATATCTTCATTGCGAGTCCACACCTGTGGAGTAACGGTCAGCACGTCTGGCCGCGAAACCAGGTCACCCGGGTTCGAATCCGGGGTCGGGGAAAGTTACCTGGTTGAGATTTTTTCCGGGGTTTTCCCTCAACCAAATACGAGCAAATGCTGGGTAACTTTCGGTGATGGACCCCGGATTCATTGCACCGGCATTATCACCTTCATTTCACTCAGACGCTAAGTAACCTGAGATGTTGATACAGCGTCGTAAAATGACCCAATAAAATAAATCCATTCTGAAAAAATGTCAATTCCACTGAAGTTGGATAATTTCACAGAGTTGATACAATGTTGGGTCATTTTACGTCACCCACATTACAATGTAACAATTCTCACCACACGTTCTTAATTATACGGTTTTTAATTGTATTTTTTCATTTCATAAGATATTTTATTGCCCAATAGAAAGACTGAAAATAGCTGTACAGTTATTGGAGAAACCGTAATTTATTAATGAGGAAAAAAATTAATATAATATCACTCATATAACAAGACAAGGGTATGGATTCTGTGTGTATTTATAATAATGGCAAACTCTGCTTTTCTGAAAACCGGAAAGATATGTTTTTTTTTCTTCTTTCTGTTGAACATCACAATATAATGGCGATAACCAGGCGGCGAATTTTCGGTTCTTACATAACGACAAGACGTACGTCCCTTGGCTTACGGAAGGAGGGTAGGAATGAGTTCAATCATCTCCCTGCAACTCACATAGGCTGCACCTAGCATTCAATATCAGGACCCAAAATCCGTTATCTGGTGATAACTGAGTCGAATATAATTCATGTAGAAAATATTTAAATTATGAAAAAGCTACTATTTTTCTGCCACTCAGATTACTTGGTCAGAATTACGTAGTACAAAAATTATTTTGAAGTGCAATTTATGCAAAGACGACACTACAATATATCATTAATACTTTATAAAGTGAAATAAAAGGAAATAAAATTGTACAACTTGTATTAAGAAGTTTATATAATGCCAGTCTTAGTATAAAGTTGCCGATTATATTGTATACTTAAATCAGGGCTTCGGAGAAACCAAAAAATAACAATTTTCTTACCTATGTAACTTAGTGAACTTTGTATGTATCTTTACCCCGTAAAAGTTGACGAAATAATCAATATAGCCAAAACTTTAAAAAGTAATGTATCTTGGTCCTGAAAGCAAACGTGCTAAAATACTTAAGATGGCTATAAATTATATTGCCAAACCCCTAACTCATATTTCTAATTTATGTTTTCTAAATGGCAAATTACCAAATAAATTCAAAAATGCAATTATGAAACCTTGAAACCTACTTTTAAAACAGGAGACAAAAGATATATGAACAATTATAGACCAATATCATTACTTTCATGTATTTCAAAATTACTAGAAAAAATGTATTAATGTTCGATTAATGAATTATCTTGATAAACATAATATATTAAGTGAAATCAATTTGGTTTTCGAAAAAGTTCAATACAGATAATGCAATATATCAAGTTAGTAAAAGAATTGTTAGACAATTTGATGAAGGTAACAAATGTATTGATATTTTCCTGGACATAAGAAAAGCATTTGATGCAGTGAAACATGAATTCTTAATTGAGAAATTAGATTTATTAGGAATCGAAGGCAATGCTTTAAACTTAATAAAATCTTATCTCAACGACAGAATTCAAATAACGAAAACAGACCATTATCAAAGTGAACCTTCAATTATTAATATAGGTGTTCCCCAAGGCACAGTTCTCGGCTCTATTTTATTTTTAATATATATTAATGACTTATTAAAAATTGACTCACAACAATACGAGTACAATGGTGTTCATTGTTCTTATGCAGATGATACAGTTTTACGTTTTGGTGAAAAATCTAATATGATACATATAATAATACAAATAATGGACTTAAATTAGTAAAAAAATGGTTTGACATAAATTATCTTTTTATCAACGAAAATAAAACCATAATTACTCAATTTTCATTATCTGAAAAATGTAACAAACCTCCTTTTATTAAAGAATCCTCTGAAGTTAAGTATTTAGGCATAATTTTCGACAGTCATTTAAAATGGAATCAATACATTAATTATCTTTATAACAAATTACGTAAAATAATATATTATTTTGTTTTATTGAGTAATTACTTGTCAAGTTTATTACGCACAATATACTTAACATTATTTCAATGGGTAATTATGTATGGAATTATAGGATGGGGTAGCTCACTTACAACCAATTTTAGTCCACTTTATTTATTACAGAAGAAAATAATTAAAATATGTCTTCATAAACCTATTGATTTTTCCATCTCAAAAATTGTTTTTACACTTTAATCTTTTTAAAATTAATCAATTTATTCGACAGATAATGGAGAAAAAATGGGAGTATAAGGGTACAATACATCAGTTATTCATAGATTTCAAAAAGGGTATGACTCGGTTAAGAGGGAAGTATTATATGATATTTTTATTCAATTTGGTATTCCCAAGAAACTAGTTCGATTAATTAAAATGTGTCTCAGTGAAACATACAGCAGAGTCCATATAGGTCAGGTTCTATCTTATGCTTTTCCAATTCACTGTGGGCTAAAGCAGGGAGATGCACTATCACCTTTACTTTTTAATTTCGCTTTAGAATATGCCATTAGAAAAGTTCAGGATAACAGGCAGGGTTTGGAATTGAACGGGTTACATCAGTTTCTTGTCTATTCGGATGACGTGACTATGTTAGGAGAAAACCCACAAACGATTAGGGAAAACACGGAAATTTTACTTGAAGCAAGTAAAACGATCGGTTTGGAAGTAAATCCCGAAAAGACAAAGTATATGATTATGTCTCGTGACGAGAATATTGTACGAAATGGAAATATAAAAATTGGAGATTTCTCCTTCGAAGGGGTGGAAAAATTCAAATATTTTGGAGCAACAGTAACAAATATAAATGACACTCGGGAGGAAATTAAACACAGAATAAATATGGGAAATTCCTGTTATTATTTGGTTGAGAAGCTTTTATCATCTAGTCTGCTGTCAAAAAATCTGAAAGTTAGAATTTATAAAACAGTTATATTACCTGTTATTCTGTATGGTTGTGAAACTTGGACTCTCACTTTGAGAGAGGAACATAGGTTAAGGGTGTTTGAGAATAAGGTGCTTAGGAAAATATTTGGGGCTAAGAGGGATGAAGTTACAGGAGAATGAAGAAAATTACACAGCACAGAACTGCACGCATTGTATTCTTCACCTGACATAAATAGGAACATTAAATCCAGACGTTTGAGATGGGCAGGACATGTAGCACGTATGGGCGAATGCAGAAATGCATATAGAGTGTTAGTTGGGAGAACGGAGGGAAAAATACCTTTAGGGAGGCCGAGACGTAGATGGGAGGATAATATTAAAATGGATTTGAGGGAGGTGGGATATGATGATAGAGACTGGATTAATCTTGCACAGGATAGGGACCGATGGCGGGCTTATGTGAGGGCGGCAATGAACCTTCGGGCTCCTTAAAAGCCATTTGTAAGTAAGTAAGTAATTACATTGTATTAATAAAATTCATACATAAAAATCTAAATAACTTTGAACTTTATTGTCATAGTTTTCAAACAAAATGTATGAATTCTTTAAGATTGTTTGAACCAAAACGCAACACTGTTACAGTATTTAATTATAGTAGTAATTTAGACCCAATATACAACAAATTTATATTTAAATACCCTATTGTCAATTCCAATAGTTTTAGTAATAAATTTAAATAGTTATGAATGGAGTTTATAAATAAAGAAAAATTGCAAATTTTAAATTTATATATTCTTATTGTGTAGTAGATATAGAACAAATTGTAATATATACTTCTTAATTTAAAATCATTAATCCGCCCCTAAGCACGAGTTCTACACTATCAGGGGTAAGCTAAAATTTTATCTATTTATATTATATTTTATGTTACAATTATTAGGAAATAAATAAATAATGATATATAAATAAATAAATCTCAAACAGTTTACTTATATCCTATTTATTTAATTATGTTTTATTTAACGACGCTCACAACTGCCGAGGTTATATCAGCGTCGTCGGTGTGCCGGAATTTTGTCCCGCAGTAATTCTTTTATACGCCAGTAAATATACTGACATAAGCACACTTAAATGCCATCGACCTGGGACGGAATCGAACCCGCAACCTCGGGCACAGAAGGCCAGCACTCTACCGACTGCGCCACCCAGACCGACTATATCCTGATATAAGATAAGAAATAATGACGTTAAAATCTCTGAAATTTCATGAAAAATCAAACAGTAATTGATGGTAATATTTGAAGCAGAGTTTAATAAGAAAAGCAGTTTGTCCAACAAATAGCCTTGTAAATAAGAAGTACACAGTATAGACAATGGTTAAAATAAAAATGTCATTCTGTATTATAACTTTACAATTTGTATTAATTGTTCCACTCCTCATGGAATGGTACTGTTGTTGAATAATTAACACAAGAATTATTACGATGTAAATTTTCTAGCGTTAATTCTTTTTAATAAGCACACACTTATGGAATTTTTAAATTAACCAGAATAATATTATAAGAAATTAATAGAGAAAAAGATCAGTCTTGAAAACTTGAATCACCCTAGATCGTTTATCAATAACCTAAAGCTGCATTACCAATGGATAAAGCATACAGTCATTTCGTTTCGTAGTTCTTTATACACAGAATTTCAGGAGAAAGTTAAATCGTGGGAGAACGTTAGTAGGGGATAAAACTGTTCGATGTAAATTGGAATGTCTGTTTGGGTGCAGATAAATACAGTAGATTTCGTTTAATTATTGGAAACTACAGACTCCCTATGCCTCTATCTCTTTCTCTATGTGCCGTCCTCTCCTCCATTTCATTTCTTCCTTCCTTCTACTTCTGCTTCTTACTTCCTCCCTATTCTGCCTAGGTGTATTATAGTACACAAGTTGAAGGTTTGATATTGCTAAAACGTGCTAACGAGATTTTAGGCCTGTTTTATTCCATCTTCTACCTACAAACATCCATTGGTTTTAAGAATCTTCCTTATTTCCTGCTATTCTTCCCTCCCCTTGCAATTGTTATCTGTTTTGTAAGGAAGGGGAAGAATGGTGGAAGACATGACTGTCTGGGGAGATAGAGGAATCCCACGGGACTCAAACTGGGAACACAGTTGTTGTACTTCTCCGGTACGGGGAGACAGCTTGTAGGTGGAAAAGAAAAGACTGGGGTCGGCTTCTATTATGGGCTTAAGAATTAAACTTAAAAGTAAACAATACTGTGTTATTCATTCGATTAAATTAAAAGATATTCATTTTATTCAAGTGGGTTTGTAATAATGCTTCTCGAGCAAAGAATATCAAATGCGAAATATTTTGAGTGCCTTTGTGAATAATTACATAAAGTTGACAACTCAATTAGTTATAAGTTTATTGGAGAAATAGCAACGCCCATAAAAAACAACAGGAATTGACCTGAAGGCTATTAGTTGTAAAAGCTACTAAAAAAATTGATAAACCTCCAGAATTGAACTCGGAACTATTTTTTTTGGCGACAGAAATAATTGGTTGATCTTAATTATTGTAACATTTAGCACTACAAATTGTGTATTAGAACATATAAACAATATATTTGAAGCGATATTGAATAAATAAGCAATTCCTTACGCGTACTTTGTATCAAACAAGATGTTCAAATTCGATTTATTTCTTTATTTGTTTCGTTGCTTCTTGCGCTTATTTTATCTTATAATATTAATTTAACAGAACTATGTCTACATTCGATTTCATCGAAAGAGTTTTTAATTTCGTCCAAGAAGAACGAGGGAAAGAGGACAACCGGGGAACCAGTTTCATTAGTTCAAAGTCAGTAACATGTCAACATACCTTTTGCTTCGTCATTTCCTTTATTTTACTTCCCGTTTGTTTTTATTTCACTTTTTTGGTTTTTGGGTTATTTTTATATATTAGTTTCCTTTCGTTTTCTTTCGTCCGTTTTCTCATTTCGATAATTACTTCAATTATCTATGTTAGTCAGCTTCTTTTATTTGTTTACTTATGTGCTGTAATTATTACTTTCAACTTCTTTTGTTGGTCTATTGCAGTTAAATTCGTATTTGCATATGTTATTTCTTTGTTTCAATTATAATTTCTACTTCTCTTTTACTCGTTTGTTTCCATTATAATTTCTGCTCCGAGTATACTTTTTTATTTTTATTTATTTCTGTTGTGTAACTATTTTACTTGTTTGTTTCTAATGAATTTGTGTGCTTCTATTTGAAGAGTCCACTGCAAGAATGATGGATGTCACTTTCTTGTCGAAAATGAACTAAGACTGTCAATGCATAGCTTAAGACATATAGAATGTACATAAAGAGGTATGTGGCATTAACACAGATAGTCATTGTCCAGTAATGATCGGAAAATCTCAGTTAAGCTTTTAGCGCTAAGCATTTCAAATTTTCAATTGCTTCTCCTGCAAAATGCATTCCAAATGACATCCATCATTCTTGCAGTGGACTCTTCATTTTATTTATATTTATTTTTGCTGTGTAATTATTTATTTGTTTGTTTCCATTTTACTTTCTGGTCTATTTCCATTTATTTTCTATCTGTTTCTGTTTTACTCGTTTGTTATTTCTATGTACTTCTGTTTAACTATTCTACTTGTTTGTTTCTTCTGTATTTGTGTGTTTCTATTTTACTTCCATTTATTTCTGCTGTGTAATTATTTATTTGTTTCCATTTTACTTGCTGGACTATATCCATTTATTTTCTATCTGTTTCTGTTTTACTTGTTTATTATTTATATGTACTTCTGTTGTGTAATTATTTTACCTGTTTATTTCTACTGTATTTGTGTATTTCTATTTTACTTCTATTTATTTCTGCTGTGTAATTATTTATTTGTTTGTTTCCATTTTACTTGCTGGTCTATATCCATTTATTTTCTATCTGTTTCTGTTTTACTTGTTTATTATTTATATGTACTTCTGTTGTGTAATTATTTTACCTGTTTATTTCTACTGTATTTGTGTATTTCTATTTTACTTCTATTTATTTCTGCTGTGTAATTATTTATTTGTTTGTTTCCATTTTAGTTGCTGGTCTATATCCATTTATTTTCTATCTGTTTCTGTTTTACTTGTTTGTTATTTATATGTACTTCTGTTGTGTAATTATTTTACCTGTTTATTTCTACTGTATTTGTGTATTTCTATTTTACTTCCATTTATTTCTGCTGTGTAATTATTTATTTGTTTGTTTCCATTTTACTTGCTGGTCTATATCCATTTATTTTCTATCTGTTTCTGTTTTACTTGTTTGTTATTTATATGTACATCTGTTGTGTAATTATTTTACCTGTTTATTTCTACTGTATTTGTGTATTTCTATTTTACTTCTATTTATTTCTGCTGTCTAATTATTTATTTGTTTGTTTCCATTTTACTTGCTGGTCTATATCCATTTATTTTCTATCTGTTTCTGTTTTACTTGTTTGTTATTTATATGTACTTCTGTTGTGTAACTATTTTACTTGTTTGTTTCTACTGTATTTGTGTATTTCTATTTTACTTCTATTTATTTCTGCTGTCTAATTATTTATTTGTTTGTTTCCATTTCACTTGCTGGTCTATATCCATTTATTTTCTATCTGTTTTTGTTTTACTTATTTGTTATTTATATGTACTTCTGTTATGTAACTATTTTACTTGTTTGTTTCTACTGCATTTGTCTGTTTCTATTTTATTTCTATATATTTCTACTGTGAAATTATTTTACTTGTTTGTTTCGTTTTGATTTGTTGTTTCTATTTTACTTGTTTGTTATTCCTATGCACTTCTTTTGTGTAACTATTTTACTTGTTTACTTCTATTCCAATTGTCTGTTTATTTTTATTGTTTGTTTCTATTGCACTTTTCTATTTCTATTTTACTTGTTTATTATTTATATTTACTTCTGTTGTGTAACTATTTTATTAATTTGTTCATCTTTTATTGTCTCTTTTCATCTGATTTATTATCCCTGATCATCTGATTTATTGTCCCTGTTCATTTCATTTTTTTATCTTTTTTGTTCTATTTTATTGTCCTTATTCGTCTGTTTTATTTTCCTTATTGATCTGTGTTGTTGGCTTGGTCCACCCGTTCTGTTTTAATTGTCTGTAAATTGTCAATTAATAATTCATTTTGTCTTGGTTTTCATTTGCTTTTAAATTCATTTTTTCTTTAAAATTCTAAATTTACTTTAAATTGCTTATTTAAATATTTTCTTCTTCACCGCTCTTTTTATTGTTATTTTTCTGTTATTTGTTTGTTTTTTACTGTAACTTTCCTTTCATTTGTCATTTTTAGATTTCTTTTAGTTCCTTTATTATTAATTCATTATTATTGAAATTATTACCTTACAATTAGTTTATAATTATTTTAATATTCAACAAATAAGTTGAATTATTACTAAGAAATCTGTATCGGTCATTTGGAAAACCTTACAGAACAGAACGTACATAATACTTAACAATAATACAAAATGATTATTTTATTTTAACAATTTTTAATTAATTGTAAAGTAATTCAATTTGATTTAATGTTATATTAACATGAATTTTTAAACACCTGGAGAGCAAACAGACTTAATTTAATTAATGCTTGATGAATAAAAATTAGGCAAGTTTAACCGCCTCCCCATTCTGAAGTCCGGTACTTGGTACGTGTGGTCAGACTAGAGATGCTAATTACCTGCAAACCCGGTATATCTGATGCAGCGGAGAACTCCCGTGTTTCGTGTTTTGGATATGATTAGCTTGCATTGGATATGCATCATCTTGCTGCTGCTTCCGAAATATTCGACACATGTAAGTTTCCTTCAAACTTGAGACACAACTTCGGACGTAAGAGAGAAGAAGAGGAGAAGGGGGAGACGGGATCTTCTATCCTATGTAATTTACTTATTGCCAAGTTGAACCCTTGAATACGTCTATGTTATCGCATGCACCATCCACTTTCATCAAAACCAACATTGGACTTTGTCAGGACTTGGTATGTGTGTGGCCATGTGTTTCACACGAGTATCACGTCTTGGGCGAAACTTGAGACGGTGGCGGCGTTGGGTTTGTTTCCTTGAGTGCTGTTGCGACACCTTACAACGTATTAAGATTGCTGTCAGGTGGAGTTACCCAAGAAATCCCCCACACACCCTGTAGGATATATACCAAACCACTGCCTGGCGGTGTGCTACGTGCTTTTCATATCTAAGTCAGAGACGGACTGCCCTGTGTCCAACAACGTAACAACCCTCGTTAAATGTTAAATGAGCAACAACGACTTTATTTTTTGGTTAAAAGCTAAAGTTATTTAACAGGTTGCAACTGTCGTTAGGTCCTATATCATAGGTTCAAACTAGGAAGAAGTGGTTTAAGTTTTAAATAGTACAAATAATTTTTATATCGGTAACTTAAGGGATTCCAAACAAGGGCTTAGAGTCAGACAACGTTAACTCCAAAAATCGACTTTTGAATTAAAGGTAGTTTTAAAAACATAAATGTCATACCTTTCGACCACCAATTTGCCATTCTCTTATTTTAAATAGTTTAAATTTTTTGGAGTTAACCCTCTCGTATTTTAAAAATAATGAAGAGATAAACAGCGTTAACTAGACTTAGCGTTCTTTGTCTCCAACTTATCGATGGTGTAGAAAGATACAATTGGATATAGCGTTCTCTGTCTCTAATGTTTCTCCTAATTTTTTCAGAGTTACAGAAGAGATTGTTGCTAATAAGCCTGCTATTACACTATCAAAGTTCCTTGAAAAAGATCTTTTATAAAATGTAAGTGCATCTTGTTATCTTTGATAAAAGATTTCTATACCTTGAAACAAATATGGCAGAAAGCAAATATACTGGACTGTTGTTACCACAAAAATTCTGATATCGAAGTGTGAAGGAAATTAAATGTTGTAAATAAATAATTTGTATAATAGCCTATAATAATAATAATAATAATAATAATAATAATAATAATAATAATAATATTTAATAGTAATTTATACAACTTTTGAAGTTCTCGTATTGTAGCTCTTTCAATAAGTTCTAATGGATATCTCTCTTATCACGTTTTGCAATCCATGGTTTAACCCACAGGCCTTCTTTTTCTGTTCCTTTTATAGTAAAATGCTTATGTAATAATTGAACTAATTGTAGCTAAACAAGCATAATACTGTTCTTCATTCATGGCGTTATAAACTTAACGCGTGAATATTAGTATCATCAAATCATAAACTTATGACGTAAATATTAGTAACAACAAATCCTTGGAACACGTGTTAACTGTTGTGGAACAAGTGTTAGGTGAGCTTTCGTTCCTAATTTTACGTTAACTTTGATAAAATATTTTATGTAGTGCAATATATCCCAAATCCTATCTTTTATCAAAGATCTTTGATAAAATATTTTATCATATTCTTTGTCAAAGAACTTTAATAGTATAATAGCAGCCTAATTCTGAAATGAAACATATAGGGTAAACATTGGTAATTTCGTGATAATTTCATGAAAATTAATTTAAAATGCAAATGTATAAATATATCCTTATTGCGATTTTTTCATCCAAAGACGATAATTTGCTGTGCAAATCTGGAGACATAAAAGATTGGACACGTTCTTGAACAAGTGCCAAAAACCACTTTTACAATTTAAGCTAAAAGGTTGGTTATTTCGTGATAACCTTGGTAATTTCGTGATATTAGATTGATAATTTCGTGAGAGGAAGAAGAATTGTGGAAAAATTCATTACAGTCAAATGAAATTCTCATTTATTGTTACAAGACTTCAAACATAGTAATTCCATCTAATATTCATAGCAAGAAACTAGAAATACATATCAACACATAATAAGAATGAAATCAAAGTAAAAATTGAAATTGAAAAGGCATCTTCTTTGCCCTGAAAGGGTGAATACTTTTATTACTGACTTGACTATAGCCTATATTACTAGGGTAACTCCAAAAGTAATGCATAACATTTGTTTAAAAATTATATTTTTATCCTACAGCTTTGCTATTTTCACAGAATGTAGATACATCCTTAAGGAACAAAATGTCACTTTTCCACATAATCCCCGTCCTTTTCAACAGCCTTACGTAACCTAGGAACGAGGGCCTGTAGACCAGCACGGTAAAAGTCTGGACCAACACGTCTGAGCCACTCTTTAGCAGCGTGCACAAAGGAGTCATCTTCTAACCTCGTTCCGCGAAGGGATTCTTCAGTTTACCAAAGAGATGGTAATCTCACGGTGCCAGTTCAGGACTGTAAGGCGGGTGTTTCAGTGTTGTCTATCCAAATTTTCTGATCTGGTCTGTGGTCTTGTGACTGACATATTATGGCTGTGCGTTGTCGTGCAAAAGCAGAACATCCTGCTTCTCCCGATGTCGTAAAACACTACTCAGTCGAGCTTGAAGTTTCTTGAGAGTTGCCTCATACGCGTCAGAATTAATGGTGTGGCATGATGTCCACAAGCAAGAGTCCTTCTGAATCGAAAAAAACAGTAGCCATAACTTTTCCTGCCGAAGGTGCACTTCTGAATTTCTATTTGTTTGGTGAATTTGCATGATGCCACTCCATTGTCTGCCTCTGTCTCCGGTCCAAAATGGTGGAGCCATGTTCCATCTTCTGTCACAATTCTTGCAAGTAAGTCATCTAGCACTTATCATTGGCACTTAGCATGATAACAAATGAAACAGAAGCTACAATGAACCCATTACGTCCCCCTTTTCTTTTTTGTTATCACATCTTATATTCAGTTTTCTAAAATTCGTATTGTAATACAATTTTTAAAATAGTATAAAATGTAACGCTTTTAATGCTCAACAAAATTTCGCCTCAAATAGCTAAGATTTCTATCAGCAAATCTAAGCTTATATGGCGACCACGGCTGTATCTAAAATTCCAAAAAGATTTCCTAAAATTTCATTAAGGTATAATAAATCATTGTACAAAATATCATATGCTTACCTTTAGTAATAAGTCTGTAATGTAATTACAAACATCCACAAAATTTATACGCCTGAGCAATCGACGCTAACTTGCTCTCTCCAAATATAAAAGCTCACTGAAGCAGCTACAATAGTCACACAAAGCGTAGCTGTATGTTTCTGGAAACCGGACAACATATGCAATCCCTTTGCGGAATTTTGAATCTCTTAATCCATTGGTTCGTTCATGAAAGAGCAAAGAAAAAAGTATCACGAAATTACCAATCTTTACCCTATCATACATTTATGATTCATTTAAAGGAGTAAAATGTCTTGATTTCCTATCATAGTCCATTATTAGACATAATTATTATGTGTGCAGTGTGTGTGCCAAGGATGGGTTTCAAATGCGTTCTGTTCCAGGATATTTACTGTTAACTGAACTTGATTTATTGGTCTGCAGCCTTTACTTGAGCTCACGGTCAATATTTAATTCCCATTTTACACTCTTACTTAGTCGGCCGTTTACACAATATCTTGCAACATTAATGCATGCGTCAGTAAATTAGCTACATTTGTTTTGTATGATAGTCTACGTGGCTTATTATAATAAATAGTAACAATGTTAACAATTGAAATACCCTCGCGGGAAAATAATGGCATGCGCTACCATCTTAGGATTTGCGCGGAAGGAAAATCGGGTAATGTTGCCAATTTCATTTCGAATAAGCCGCGCACCCATATTTTTTACTTGTATATTTCGGGAAAAAGTGTGAAGATATGAGAAAATACGATATATTTAATAACAAGATAAATTAATCCAGTATACACATAATTTACATTCCAATTCAGTAGCAATAATATAAGAATATTTTGCTCATCCGTTTTATAGAAGCAATTACAGTTAATCCAGACATTAATTCAATAACTAACATTAACAAAGTTGAAAGATACCAAAATTAGTCACGGTTTATGAACATGGTTTCCAATGATCAATTATAAGCTGGACTAAGATATCGGCTTGGACAATAAAGATAATAAAGATTAAACATTCTAAATTTAAAAAAATAACAACCGAAAGAGCTAGCAAAATTGCCGTTGCCAATATTGCATCTCTCAACTCACAGATACATGTTACCTTATAATTTGTTTCTGAAGTTTATAAGCTACCAAGTGAGTTGTTATTAGTCCAACCTGGAGGCCGGCGCTGGAAAGAGAGAAAGCGAGCAAATCGATCTTTTTACTGAAGTGGAATCGATAGCAAGTACGACGTATACGCGGAAAATCGATAGACAAGAATCATTCATACTGGAAACCTGACAAAACTAAATTTATCATCTTGTCAGATTACAAGAAAAAGTAAACACTCCTACCGTTTAAAAAATATATTAAGATATGTACCTAATCAAATAAATGAATAAACTAAACATAATTCTTAGAAAGCAACACAATGAAGTGCAAGTTAATATTGCACAGTGTTCTTTAAACTTAACACTGATGACTGGCAGCGAACTTTTTTGACTCTCTATGGAAAATGGTTAATCAGAATATATGTTAAAGTCGCTCAGAGAAGATTTCTGAAATTATTATTATGTCACTTATGCTGGGTTGAAAGAAAACCAATGAAGCTGTTTTTTGCAGTTAGTGGAGCACTAAATTATGAAGCGCCATTTAAGTAAAATTTAATGGACTGTTAGTTCTGGTTCCACAAGCCACTCAACTCTATATTTTGAGCGAGACAACTTCACCGGCTATAGTCATACATACAACTTCTACGACATATGGTATCACCATATTTGTCCACTTAGTGCATAATGCCTGTTAACGTACAGTTTCACTCCTAAACCAACTTAAGTCAATACTGCCTTAACAGATTAGATCTGAGTAATATTGCTGAAAAATGATCTACTGTGTTGGAGAATGCAGTTATGATATTCGTCACTAGATGTTTGTACAGTCTACGTCTGTCCGTACTTGGTCGCCCATATTATCAAAGGAATAATAATTTCAAAAAATTTTTTTGTTACAAATATACAATTTTTTGGATACGTGTATGACGACGATATATTGTAATTTGTTTCGTGACTAATGTGTAAAGGCCAATTTACTTCCTAGCTAGCCTTTATATGTAGAATTGAAGCTTCATTTTCATATTTTAAGAAACTGGTAGCTTGTTTAGAGTTTACTAACGAAGTTTTATATTTTTAGAGAATAAAAATCAAATTTTAAAGCTACAGTAATCTTTTAGCGAACCACTGACGTTATGGACGTTCTTGCAAGTCTAATTAGTATTATCTATACGATCGATGAAGATTAAATAACTGATAAATACCTTCTTGCAAGACAGTATTAATATTAGAGTAGCAAATAATTTATTCTACAATTTGGAATTTCTCGTTAGAGATTTTTCCTTCTCCACTCTGTCCTAGAGTAGTGATCGACAGAATATTTGTCATCACACTTCTCTAGCTGAAGAGGCGAATTGAGGCCGACACAGAGAAAACGCAAAACAATAAATAGAGTTTACACTCTTGAAAATACAATTATGTGTTTTCACAGATCTCTGTCAAAGGTTTGATCCTTAGATTGCATTTAGTATTATCATTTGCATTCTTTGGATCTTCCAAAGGCTTTGGCCTGTGATACACAAAATGGGATGATATTCTTTGACCCAGTTTGGGAATCTCCGGTTTCGAACTATCCTCATCAGCACGACGAAGAAGTCGAGGAACGGTAATCTTGTCAGAAATATTGCAAAATCAAAGTCAAAAGGCGTAAGCCAAAAGACAAAGCAAAAGCAATTGACAATTTTGCTTAGTAGGTGATACTACTTCAAAGCATTTGCAGACCGAAGTAAAAAGGCGGAAGTCAAAAGGCAAAGCAATAGCATTTGCGGAGGTGTATCAAATTCTACAAATTGGAATTTCTCGTTAGAGATTTCTCCTTCTCCACTCTGTCCTAGAGTGGTGATCGACAGAATTTTTGTCATCACACTTCTCTAGCTGAAGAGGCGAATAGAAGCCGAAATAGAGAAAATGCAAAACAACAAATAGTGTTTACACTCTTGAAAATACAAGTTTGTGTATTCACAGATCTTTGCCAAACGTTTGATCCTCTGATTGCATTTGGTATTATCCTTTGCATTCTTTGGATCTTCCAAAAGGATTTGGCTTTATAATAATATGACTTTATAATATGAGGGAACATATTGGAAGACATTAATTCGGTCCATTGTGTTTGGCAAATTTTTAACAATTTGTCAGTTATAGAATCTCAAATTTGGTATGCAGCATCGACTCAGAGGATATAGAAGGACAGAGTGGACTGAATAATATGATATAAAACGGAATCATTCATATCCAGCAATAAAGTGTTTCTACATACCAGAAATAGGTAACTTCCGCTTTGCACCTATGGTTAAAATGTTATATTAACCTGTATCATCTTCTGACCTTTAATAATAATGCAATTCCTGAAGACCTAACATAGTTTTCAGGTCAGTAGATGATGTTGAAGAAGAGAAGAAGAAAAGCTGTTTTTACTGGATTTACTCTAAAAATTTGGCCCTATTGGCACAGCATATTGTGCAAATTAATTTCAATGTTCTTAAGGGGAGTGATGGGTGAAATGTTTGTTTTCTACAACCTTTAAGGTTAAACTTCATATTTTGTACACTTCATCATCTTGCTATAAGTATTCTTGCATATAAGTTTCATTATGATCCGATGAATGGTTTTTTGATTTATTCAAATTTAAGAAAAAATATATGCATATTTTCAAAATCTATCTTACTTACTTACAAATGGCTTTTAAGGAGCCCGCAGGTTCATTGCCGCCCTCACATAAGCCCGCCATCGGTCCCTATACTGTGCAAGATTAATTCAGTCTCTATCATCATATCCCACCTCCCTCAAATCCATTTCAATATTATCCTCCCATCTACGTCTCGGCATCCCCAAAGGTCTTTTTCCCTCCGGTCTCCCAACTAATACTCTATATGCATTTCTGGATTCACCCATACATGCTACATGTCCTGTCCATCCCAAACGTCTGGATTTAATGTTCCTAGTTATGTCAGGTGAAGAAAACAATGCGTTCAGTTCTGCGTTGTGTAACTTTCCCCATTCTCCTGTAACTTCATCCCTCTTAGCCTCAAATATTTTCCTAAGAACCTTATCCTCAAACACCCTGAATCTCTGTTCCTCTCTCAAAGTGAGAGTCCAAGTTTCACAACCATACAGAACAACCGGTAATATAACTGTTTTATAAATTCTAACTTTCAGATTTCTTGACAGCAGACTAGATGACAAAAGCTTCTCAGCCGAATAATAACACGCATTTCCCACATTTATTCTGTGTTTGATTTCCTCCCGAGTGTCATTTTTATTTGTTACTGATCTCCAAGATATTTGAATTTTTCAACCTCTTCGAAGGATAAATCTCCAATTTTTATGTTTCCATTTCGTACAATATTCTGGTCACGAGACATAATCATACATTTTATCTTTTCGGGATTTACTTCCTAACCTGTCGGTTTACTTGTTTCAAGTAAAATTCCCTTGTTTTCCCTAATGTTTGTGAATTTTCTCCTAACATATTCACGTCATCCGCATAGACAAGAAGCTGATGTAACCCGTTCAATTCCAAACCCTCTCTGTTATCCTGAATTTTCCTAATGGCATATTCTAGCGCGAAGTTAAAAAGTAAAGGTGATAGTGCATCTCCTTGCTTTAGCCCGCAGTGAATTGGAAAAGCATCAGATAGAAATTGGCCTATACAGAGACTGGTGTAATAGACCGGTAGCCTATTATTATTATTATTATTATTATTATTATTATTATTATTATTATCATCATCATCATCATCATCACCATCATCGTCATTATTAAACTTTAACTCAAAGCACATAAATGGCCGTGATTTTTCTCTGGCAAACAAGTTTACGTCGGAAGAGCAGAACAATTAAGTGCGTCTGGAGTCAGGTTGTATAGGCTAGTAATAATGAGAAGCGTGCCAGTCCAGCACTGCACTGCACTGCTCAGGGCCGGGCCGCGGCCGGTCTTTGAGGAAGGTAACCAACTAACCAAGCAACCATCTTGCCATCAACAGCAGCACGGACAGACCTCCAGCTGCTGTAGTGGGAGTCCCCAAGTTGAAACCACAGCACGCTCCTTAACCGAGTTTGTATTTTGAGGAAACTTGTGGGAGTAGGGTGGGTTCTGATTTCTTCTGCCTCCTCCACTCCCCTTCCTTTGCCCTTGTCCACACGGACAACCTCCAGAATCCAATGATTCTCTACAACAACGATCTATATTCCAGTAACGATACAATTAAACAATAAGAAAGAACCTTCCAATATTAAAACAGTTTTAATTGAACACATATAAGTAAGACAATTCCGTTTTAGCCTGAGAAACGTCATTTAGCGTGCAGTAGATGAAACTTTTCTTATGTCACTTATGACACTAAGATAATGTATGTTTAGAAATAAGTGAAAGATATCACTGAAATCAGAAGTTATTATTGACATGGATTGTAAGACAATACACTTGGAAAGAGAAGATGATATGAAAGAACAGAACACAAGGGCGAGGAACAGGAGAATAAAAGATGCAAAAAATGTAAAGGTGAAATGAAAAATAGCATAAACTAGAAAATTATAACGATTAATTAGAAAAAATATAAAAGAATGAAATAAAAGAACATAAATAAATAACGGAAAGAAAGTAACACGGCAGGCAATGAAGAAGTGAAAAGCGAAGAAGAAGAAGAAGAAGAAGAAGAAATAAAAAATAAAGAGGAGGATGTTACGAAACGTGAGAAAGAAAACAACACATAAATAAATAATTTGGAGAGAAATAAAAAGTATACATACCCGTAATTTAAAAACGTAGATAAAAATAAAGTCGAATATAAATAATTATAGAAGTAGAAATCATTGATATATTGTATATCAATGAGCGATGAAAGAATTAAACAAAGAAAATTGGAATATACAAGATAAATAAAAAGAAGCTAAGGAAAGGAAATTATGTAAAGAGTAAATGAAGAAATAAATAGCCTATATTAAGTAAAAATATAAATAAACACAAAATAAAGACAAGGCAATATAAAGGATAACAACACACATAATGATAGACACGAATATTGAAAGAAAAAATAAGAATATCAAGAGATATTGAGAAATAACAAGAGTGATAAGAAAGAGGAGGGAGATGGCCAACAAGAAAAAGGTAGCGAAGAAGACAGAGAGAGATAAAGAGCAAGGAAAATAATTAGCGAACAAGAGCGGAATATGGCGAACAAGAGAGGGAGATTGTGAAACAAGAGAGGGAGATTGTGAAACAAGAAAGGAAGATGGCGAAACGAGAGAGGGACATGGCGAAACAAGAGTGGAAGAAGTCGAAACAAGAGTTGGAGACACGAAACAAAAGTGGGAGATGGCGAAACAAAAGAGGGAGTTTATGAAACAAGAGAGGGGGATGTCGAAACAAAAGAGGAAGATGACGAAACAAGAGAGGAAGATGACGAAACAAGAGAGGAAGATGACGAAACAAGAGAGGAAGATGACGAAACAAGAAAGAAAGATGACGAAACAAGAGGGGAAGATGACGAAACAAGAGCGTGAAAAGAAAATTAGAGAGGGAGTTGAAGAAACAAGAGAGGGAGATAGAGAAAGAAGATATGGAGATAGAGAAAAAATAGTGGGAGATGAGAAACAAAAGAGGGAGTTGGAGAAGCAAAGAGGTAGTTGGAGAAAACAAGAGAGGGAGATGGAGAAACAAGAGAGAGAGTTGGAGAAACAAGAGAGAGAGTTGGAGAAACAAGAGAGAGAGTTAGAGAAACAAGAGAGAGAGTTGGAGAAACAAGAGAGAGAGTTGGAGAAACAAGAGTGGGAGTTGGAGAAACAAGAGAGGGAGATGGAGAAACAAGAGAGGGAGTTCGAGAAACAAGAGAGAGAGTTGGAGAAACAAGAGAGAGAGTTGAAGAAGCGAGAGAGAGAGAATTGGAGAAACAAGAGTGGGAGTTGAAGAAACAAGAGTGGGAGTTGGAGAAACAAGAGTGGGAGTTGGAGAAACAAGAGTGGGAGTTGGAGAAACAAGAGTGGGAGTTGGAGAAACAAGAGTGGGAGTTGGAGAAACAAGAGTGGGAGTTGGAGAAACAAGAGTGGGAGTTGGAGAAACAAGAGTGGGAGTAGGAGAAACAAGAGTGGGAGTAGGAGAAACAAGAGTGGGAGTTGGAGAAACAAGAGTGGGAGTTGGAGAAACAAGAGTGGGAGTTGGAGAAACAAGAGAGGGAGTTGGAGAAACAAGAGAAAGATTTGAAGAAACAAGAGAGGGAGATGGAGAAACAAAACGGGAGATGAAAAAAGAAGAGAGGGAGCTTGAAAAACAAGAAAGGGAGCTGGAGAAAGAAGAGAGGGAGTTAGAGAGAGAGAAACAAGACAGAGTGATGGAGAGACAACAGATAGAGATGGAGAGCAAAAAAGAGAGAGTGAAGGAAGGAGAGAAGAACGTGTAAGAAGCAGAGAAGGAAGAGAGAGTGATGGGGAAGAGGGAGATAAAGAAGAGAGCTCCCAAAGGAAAGAGATATAATGATAAAGAAAAATGTAGAAGGATAGGTATTTGGTACAGAAAAGAGCTGGAGAATAAAGTTTAGGTAATGAAAATAAACAATACTGTGTAAGAAAATGACAAGGAATGAGGTTAGAGAATTATATAAACTGAAGAATGCAGGAAGAACAAGAAACTAAGAAATTTAAGCAGCAAAAAAGAGATAAAACAATGAAAAATAAAATGAAGAAAGAGCAAAGATAATGAAATAAATACTCTGAATTAAGAGAGGAAGCAGAAAAACAAAATAGTAGGAAGAATGAATAGAGCATGAGGAGAAAAAATAAAGGAAATATATATGAATATTTGGATAACACGAATTGCGTGAAATTTCGATTAGAAATATCGTAAAAAGAGGCAATGTTGATTAAGAAATGGAATTTGTACAACTCTTTTTCTCTTCTGACAAATAATAAATAACAGATCTCGTGCCAAACATTTATATTCAGATTATAATGCAAATTAACATGATATACTGTGTAGTCGGACATAAGGCATGCTTAAAACTCTTTACTATAATCCAGCACTTTATACAGCAATTAAATTGGAAACTCCCTGCAATTACAGACGGCAGAGAATTTCGGGGTTCTTTTTAAAACGAAGACAAGTCCTTCATTCACAAATTAAAACGAGATACGTTTATTACAGGGTTGCTATTTTTATGTTCTTGCAGATAAAATCAATTGAACCAATAGTGTAATTGGAAAAACTTCATTCTTCTTTAATTCGAAATGTATCAGCAGCATGAATAATTTACAGTACAACAAAAGTTTAGAATAGCTAAGTGTTAAATGAGGTGATAGAAGTCGTCCTCATGGCTTTTCTATAATTACGTTTTAATATATATTTAAACTTTCTTTCCGGAAACTTCACAAATGGTGTTGAAAAGAGCGACTACATGTTCAATTACAAAGTTCCTGATTGAGTTTCATTCAGAACTGTCTGGCAGTTTTTTATGTTCTCAGAACTTATTCCATACTCTCTGTTTATAGGTCGTATCAGTACTTAATTACATTGATTCCTATTCATTTATTCATTTATACTGTGTATTTCTAAATTCTTGCCTGTCATTTTTTTATTTTATCTAGCCACTGTGATTCCGATTAATGACCTTAAAAATCTCATTTCTGCAGCTTACAATCTACTTTTTCTTTTCTAGTTTACTTATTACCCAGCATTCATTGTTATAACTTATAGACAAATTTGGTTTAGCCATTGTTTTATAGAATGTCATCATGGCCTACTTTTAATTGTTCCATCTTCTATTAAATTTAAAACCGGGAAGTAATACTATATATTAACGCTTTAAGTTGATAACTGTGATTAAATTTCTCATTATACGAAAATTATGAGAGGATGTATTGTGATAATGCAAACGTTCTACGTATTATTTGACTTTCTTGTGTTAAATGTTATTTTACCTCGTTAACATGTTTCGGCTTGCTATTGGCCATCTTCAGAACTGGTTGTTGTTGTTGTTCTTGGCGCCTTTTGTGTTTGTTTTTCCTGTAATGGTGTGTTTGTGTAGTGTAATGTGGAGTCAAAGAGTGTGTGTGTTCTGAAATTGAGTTGTGTGTTGAGAGTTTCATTTGGATGTGTTTTTGTGTGTCTGTATATTTCGTATTGTTCTAGTGTGTTTAGTTTCTGGCTTTTTGGTTGGATGTGTAGAATTTCCAGGTCTGTGTTGATGTCTCTGTAGCTGTGGTTAGCATTTGTGATGTGTTCTGCATATCTGGAAGTGTTTTGTAATTTTATTATGGCTATGATGTGTTCTGTTTAACGTGTTTGAAATAATCTGCCTGTCTGTCCTATGTAGAAGTTGTTGCAGGTGTTGCATTTGAGCCTAGATCATATATAGATAGATAGGTCGGTCTTATAGGTTTTGAAGTTAACAACTTTTGTCAGGTTTACTACGCTGCCATCTAGTTGTTACATAAGAAGTCACGTCATAATTCCCATTTGAATTGCATTAGCGAATGTACTGCCATCTCGTGTTCGTTTACGGCGGACGGGTGGCGATCCTGGCGGTTGTTCTTTTCAAAGTGCAAACGATTTTAACATAGCGATGACTTATCTGTTACATATATGATGCAGGATTTGAGTATGTATACACAAACAAAAGGCGCCAAGACCAACAACAACCAGTTCTGAAGATGGCCAATAGCAAATGTTAACGAGGTAAAGTAACATTTAACACAAGAAAGTAAAAAAATACGTTTTCCGAAGTGATATAGTGTTAAAAGTAGTGTAATCAAACGTTTTATTTAGATATTTTTGCGCAAATAACTTTTCAGCATTTCTCATACTTAAAAGTAGGTTCGAATATGCGTTTGTCTACCTGCTTGTTTGCATGGAGCGATTATCCTAAACTATTGGACAGGCTTTGATCATATTTTGTACGTACGAGCCAAATTTTATCCCAAAATGTTGCTCACGAGATGTAATTACTGTAGTAAAAGTTACTTATTTCATAATCTTCCATGTTTCTGCAATTGCCTGGTAAGAGATAGTTGTTGTTTAGTCAACAGTTCGAAGACAGGTCTCAACCTCAAAAGTGATAACATGACACTAGGCCAGGAGATAATGGGGTAGGATGGGCAGTTCCTTTCCCCCTTCATTGCATACATCGCTGATTAGCTACATATTACACTAATCAGACTTCAGATGCATACAAATAATTGTTTTTCCTTGACACATATCCTCAAGTGAGATATACTGCCTGATAATAGACGCTACTTATCAGTCAGACCTCAATCAGAGGCATGATAAGAGATTAATATGCCTTTATTTGAAATCACAAAAAAGGTCATAAATTTGAAATTTGTACCAAATATTTACTGTATCTTAACGTTCATGTGCTGGTCAGACTTTTTGCAAATATACTGTAACGTCATTAACTACAGTAGGACTTGATTGGAATTATGTTATGTTTAAAACGAAACACTTTCGAATCCAGCCAGCCATGATAAAACATAACACGGGCAAAAATGAAAATGGTACAATGAATTTATTATTATTATTATTATTATTATTATTATTATTATTATTATTATTATTATTATCATTACACAAACGGGGAGTATAAAGACAGGAATAGTTGTTCATTTAATACAGTCTAATTCTTAAATAGGTATAAATTTCCAAATGTATCCAATTCTCTGTAATGACATTATTATTCATTACAATATTTCAAACGACTCATTGGCAGCATATCGATATGTGAATCGTTTCGACTATCAATTGTGTTGTTATTTCGAGACTAGTGGCGATGTACGTACATCAACGTCGGTTAAAAATGTAATAACCATGGGTTACGAAACCACGGTAAAAAAGTAAGATAAGTGATGGTATCACGAGATGTCATGTCGTACGGCACCCATAATATCATTTGGTGACATTACTAGAGAGCAGTGTGATGTATGGTTATTGCACATTGAGAGATGCGAATTCAGTTGTGAGTCGACCGCCAAGCCGTACATCCACAGTACGAGTATATGGTCGCTTCACGTATATTTGTTCGAATCAAATTTCTTCACATTTAAAGGACAAAAATAAAATTATTTCAATCATTTATTATCATAATACATTGGTCTCTTAAACAGACTGAGCATACTGAGAATTAAATCAATAGCTTTCCGAAAATATGCTATGAAATGTTTCATACAAAACAATTTTTATCTCGAAAAGGAAGCAAAAACGAGCAAAATTGTATCAACTTTTTTTATGTCTAAAAAAATAACAAAAAAATAACATTAACATCCAATACTTTTCACCCAATTATAGGGACCCAATGAATCCCGTATCACATTTTTAACGCCACCCTCCTGTTATACACAGACAGATTTCCACAGAAATAAGTAGTTTCACAATGGAGTGAATAATAACACTGAAGAATCTCAATATCAGACTGCGGCCTAGAGTAACCGATTCGCGAGACTGAAGTTTGGAGTGCACGGAGTATACATGACGTTATGACCCATAGGGTGGGATGGCACTGTCAGAGTACAATTGGTTTCGTAAGAAATTACATTACCGCTTTTCTCATTCTGCTTGGCGTGTGTCCTTGAAATCGCCACACGTACGAGTACTTGAGATCCTGTGAGTAAACAAGTATATTTTATTTCTTTCCACTTATTTGATTATTTATACATGCATATTTGTGTTAGTGTTAATTTAGCTGCTTTATAATTCACACTACTGAGGAACATGTCGGAAATTAAGAGCACCAAGCGTTCCCTTCTGAACGAACTTACAGAGAAGTTCCGAAACGTATACTTTCTTGTTAAAGGAAAAAAGCATTGAATTTTGAAAATTGTTAAAAAAAATGTAAGAACAGATAGAATTCGATTGTTTTAAACACAGTGCAATAGCAAAAGATACATGGAAAATATTTATTTATACAGTCAAAACTGGTCTTCAACATCAAAATGAGACAAAACGTGAAAAATAATTTCATCGAGATTTGTGTATAAATGCCAACTTCCCTTTCAACAATATTTCAAACCGTTTCTTGAAAAAAGTTTTCTTTTGATACGTTGCGAATGTACCTTGTAATTCGGTGCATTGAATAATGTGACGAAATGTATTTTATGCAAGTACTTATATATTTTTTTTCTTTTTCGCTCACGCACAAATGATTATTTTAAATTGTTAAAACTTGTATAGTATAATGTAAATTGAAATATGTGATGTTACGCAATTATTTTTTGTACTAGAAATGCACTGTATATATTATATTTGTAAACGTGGACATTTATTTTGTGTCCTACTGTGACTGAATGTTTACATGTTAAGGCAAGGAGTAACTGCACTCTCAATCTCTCATTCACTTCGATTTACACAACACAGTGGTCCGTGCGTTCATTACTTAATGCGTTTCGTATCCTGCGCCGCAATCTGCTCATTATAAATCAAAATATATTTTCAAATTAATTTATTTTTTGAAACTAATTTCCAGAACATGTAGAAGTTATGTTATAAGTAGGCTAGTTACAATATAAAAATAAGTGTTTATACTGTATGTGAATTTGTGGAACTTATCAGAAATAATGTCACAATTTCGAGGTGCTCAATTTTATTATTATTTTAAATGTATTAATTTGAGCAAAAAATTATAAAAAAAAAACTTTTCATTTCTCTAACATGCATTTCTATAAGCTAAATATTTGTAAAATTATATTCCAGCTATATTTAAATGTCAAGAATATTGTTGGTTTTATTACTCTAATTACACGATTATATGACAGCACTTAATCTCCATTAATCACAAAAGGCACGTAAATGTGGAAATACAAGCCCAACATCGACAATGTTCTCACTATCAGACACTCCGCATGTCACCTAACGCATTTGCTTCATCGTAATAGTTATTAGGCCTATTGCACAAAGTAAGTTTTTTGTGTTAAGTTACTCACTCTGTAAAGGCCTATAGACAGACTGCAAATTAATATACGCAACGCATTTAAAAGATGGACTGAGAGAACTTACAAAAACTAAGAATGTCATATAGACACATCGCATTTCGTCGCTGCGCCTCCAAAAATCCGCTATGTGCTTTTAAAAAGATTTTGCAGGACAAAGAAGAAAGCATTGTCACTTTTAATTTAATTCAAAGTTACTTTCGGTAAAATTTCAATCATTACAAAAAAAAAAATTATGTAATTGAACCGTTGAGTTGGAAAAGGGGATAATTATACAGGAAATTAAAAGTGACAATGCTTTTTTCTTTCACCTGCAAAATCTTTTTAGAAACACATAGCGGATTTTGGAGACGGAGCGACGATTTGTCTTTGTTACCTGGTTCTAGTCAATTTGAAGCGTCATTAATTCTCTTTAATCATCAGAAAGCTACACACTCGAGAATTTCCCAATGTGCACCGAGAGAGAGAGACAGAGAGAGAGAGAGAGAATCGGGAAGTCCTAGGATGAGAAGTAGTTCAGATGATGCCCTGACAGATCCAAGAATAGTCTACGTGAAAAAATATGTAGTAGTGCTAGTAGTTGTTGTAGTAATAATAGTAGTAGCAGCAGTAGTAATAGTCAATAATAGTAGGAGTAGTAGCAATATTAGCAGCAGCAGTGGTAATAATAATAATAATAATAATAATAGTAATAAAAATAATAATAACAGTAATTGCAGTAATATTAGTGGCAGTAGTAATAGTAGTAGTAGCAGTAGCAATAGTAGTAGCTGTAGTAATAATAGCAGTAGTAGTAGCAATAGCAATACAAGCAGCAGCAGTGGTAGTAATAACAATAATATTAATAATAATAATAGTAATAGTAATAAAAATAATGATAATAATAATAGTAATGGCAGTAGTAATAGTAGTAGCTGTGGTAATAGTAGTAGTAGTAGTAGTAGTAGTAGTAGTAGTAGTAGCAGTAGCAGTAGCAATACTAGTAGCAGGAGTGGTAGTAATAATAATAATAATAATAATAATAACAGTAGCAGTAGTAGTAGTAGTAGTATTAGTGTAAGTAGTAGTAGTAGAAGTGGTAGTAGTAATAATAATAATAATAGTAGCAGTAGTAGTAGTAGTAGTAGTATTAGTGTAAGTAGTAGTAGTAGTAGTGGTAGTAGTAGCAGTAATAGCAGTAGTAGTGGCAGTAGTGGTGGTAGTAGTGGTAGCAGTAGTGGCAGTAGAATACTAGCAGCAGCAGTAATAATAGTAGTAGTAGTAGTAGTAGTAGTAGTAATAATAATAATAATAATAATAATAATAATAATAGTAGTAGTAGTAGTAGTAATTGCAGTAATAGTAGTAGTAGTAGTAGAATAGGTGGTAGTGGTGGCAGTAGTAGTAGTGGCAGCAGTAGTAGCAGTAGAATACTAGCAGCAGCAGTAATAATAGTAGTAGTAATGGTAGTAATATTAGTAGTAGTAGTAGTAGTAGTAGTAGTAGCAGATTTTGATTCAACGACGTTTTTAATTATTCAGCGTCGAAATTCAACGCTGACAGAAACGACCTATAAATGTTGCCTGCATCCCTGTATCATGCATAAGGCTGCTTCATATAGGACAATAAATCTTCTATACGAGCTTTCCAGTTTCAATTCTCTCGCTGAGGAAATCTACCTATAGATTTTCTCGTCCTTTACAATCTAGCCCGCTCGAACGGATTTGAACCTGAGGATTTCGAATGCAACGGCAGTATGGAAAAATATGGGAGATGGGGGATGAAAATAGAATATATTCGCCAAGGAATCATTCCTTCACTCTGTGTAAATAATGTTGCATACTTGTCGTTCTTCAATTCGTCGTCGTACGCAATTACAGTAAGTGTTCGAGGCTTTGAACCTTTTAGTGTCGTTTAATGCTAAGGTCTCTCTAGAGAGCTAATCATTCCCGCCGACTCGCCGAAATAAGACTGTTGGTTTGGCCGCTGTTGCTCTCAGCATTTCACTTCTAGAAGGGAATTATAACACGACGAAAAGCCGGCTTGAGGAAAGGAGAAAGATGCAAGGATTTCAAACTCCCTTCCCCCCCTCTTTCTCAGACTCTTGGTATCTTGAAGTGTCAAGAATACCTGATGAAGTTCTGTAGCACCAGCAGACTGTACGTCCTCTCTGATTTGCTATTCCCAAGAGCCACTGTCAAGTAAGACCTAATGCCGGCTGGTTGGCTTGCAAGAAAATCTTGTCACCTCCAAGTAACAGTTAAAGAAACGCTAATACTACACCAGGCTGAGGCGGCAATAGAATACGCAATGTAATGGTCGGAGAATATTCCAAATGAATTCAATTATGCCTTGAATGGTTTTCGTGATGAAAAATTGGCCCGCTTTAATGAAACTGTGTCGCATACCCTCTAATCCTGTTACTATACACTAACGCAAAACCTCTTGTACAGCAGACTGAAGGTCCAGCACCATCGCTCACTTCGAAAAGTTTGTAAAAAAATGAGGAGAAAGACGAAAGACGATTATACTTTTCTTATTTCGTACACAATTTGACTTACATTCCTGCAGAACTTATACTATTGCAAATATAGTTATGTTCCTGCAAACTTTGCTATACAGAGTGAAATTAATGGACTGTCATTACGACTGAACTACTACTACTACTACTACTACTACTACTACTACTACTACTACTACTACTACTACTACTACTACTACTACTACTATTATTGTTATTATTATTATTATTATTATTATTATTATTATTACTACTATTATTATAAATAGAGATTTTCCTTAATATAAAGATTTCTCTTCAACCAAACCATTTTGCTATCTTAAATTCTCTCTCCAAACATTCCTTTCTTGTGCATTATTATTATTATTATTATTATTATTATTATTATTATTATTACTTGTTATTATGTCCATGAATTATGATTTAATCAGTCTATATTATATTATATTTGTATTCTATAATTTCGGAATATATATTTTTTCATAAATTGTCCTACTTTATTCACGTACGGTACTATTCTTCTCTATTTAATATTACATTATATAATTTCATTGTAGCTGTAATTTTAATATTAGTTTCTATTTTATTTTATTTTCTATATTCCTCTGATATTTATATATTGTATATTTTATAATTTCAATGTAGCTGTAATTTTAATTTTAGTTCCTATTTTATTTTATTTCCTATATTCCTTTTATATTAATAATATATCTGAACTACAAACGAACACGAGCGCTGCTCATTTGGTCCTCAAATTTTGTTAATACTGTATCCTCTCTTTATATTGATTGTATTATTTTATTTCTATTTCTAATGTTGTAATTATATTCTGTAGTCTGATATATTATTCTGTATTATATGTTCTGTTCTGTATTATTATATAAATTTTTTTATACATTATGATAAATAAACAAATATAAAAAATTATTTATTTTTTATACTGGGTTATGTAATGACTAGACATCGGATTTTTAGGCACTAAAAATTGCAGTTTTAGGCGCCTAAAATAAGCTCAAAATTTGTAAAATTAGGCTCTATTTTAATGAAAATAGGCATTTTAGGCACATCAAGGTATCATACTTATTTCTTTCACTGAAATTTTTATTTACACACTAAAATACGCACAAAAAAGTATGTTTAAACATTAATAAAGAATACTATATTATATTTATAAACAGAGCTGCAAAAATTTAATATATTGAAACTATTTGGGGCTAAGCGGGATGAAGTTACAGGAAAATGGAGAAAGTTACACAACACTGAACTGCACGCATTGTATTCTTCACCTGACATAATTAGGAACATGAAATCCAGACGTTTGAGATGGGCAGGGCATGTAGCACGTATGGGCGAATCCGAAATGCATATAGAGTGTTGGGAGGCCGGAGGAAAAAAGACCTTTAGGGAGGCCGAGACGTAGATGGGAGGATAATATTAAAAGGGATTTGACGGAGGTGGGATATGATGATAGAGAATGGATTAATATTGCTCAGGATAGGGACCAATGGCGGGCTTATGTGAGGGCGGCAATGAACCTCCGGGTTCCTTAAAAGCCAGTAAGTAAGTAAGTATTGTTATTATTATTATTATTATTATTATTATTATTATTATTATTATTATTATTATTATTACTAATATAATCAAACTTCATCTTCATCTTTATCTTCATAGTACAGGCCCATCGTCCTGTTCAGGCTTAATATCCCAATGTCCCTTTAGTCTTCCGGCATCTCTTGTAGAGGAAGGACTTTTGGTAGTCGTTTGTTCTCCATCTCTGGACACGATATCTCCATTTCTTCAAGTATAAATATTGTCTAATACTGGAAGTTTCCATTTCCTGCCATACGATTTCGTTTATAATTATATGTAATTTTGTACATTTTTAATATCTCTCAGAAACTTCACCTCAGCTGCTTGATTGCTGTCTTCTGTCTTATTTAGGACCCAGTTTCACTATCATATAGAATAATAGTCCAGGTACTGCAATTTTTCTATAAAATTTAATTATTGTAACTTTCCATATTTTTTTAAGTCCCCAAAAGTTATATTGATGAACACGTAATCTCAAATCTTGACAATTTCATTTGTATGTCTTTGTCTTAATCATAAGAGACCATAAGAATTGAAATATCTATTCTGAACTATTAGATATTATTTATTAAATTAATGTTTTTATTGTTTGGAATTGTTCCATCAAAATCCAGCAATTCTATTTTATTGCTGGTATCTTGCAGTTATATTTTGTTTACCACATATAAGTTTATTATGAAGTAACTAATATTGTTAGCCACCGATGTAGCTCGGGCGGTAGCGCGTTTGCCTGATGATCAGGAATTACGTTCGTGTTCGGGTTCGATTCCCGCTTGGGTTGATCACCTGGTTGGGTTTTTCAAAACCGTAAGGTAAATGTCAGGCAATCCTCGGCCTCATCTTGCCAAATACCATCTCGCTATCACCAATTCCTTCGACTCTAAATAATCTTGTAGTTGATACAGCGTAATTAAATAACCAAGTAGACAACTAATATTGTTGAAATTAATATAACTGCAAAATAAACTTAGTATTCAAAGATTAACTAACCGGCTATGAAATGTGAAAAGAATGGAAATTAGTCTTTGCACGTGGATTGCCTGTTGTCCATATTCGACAATTGTACGAGTATGTACTCCAACATTTGAGAAGTTCAGACCTGTCTTCGGGCAGTTGACTAAACAAAAAAGAAATCATTAAAAATATATTATATGTCTAATGGAATTGTACCACTCGTAAAACTCACTCATTCTGACATTTCAGCCTTCCAAACATTGCACTCTCAGTGACTAAATTCAACCTCACACTTTATAATTTGCGTAATCTAAGTGATAACCTTTAGTCCCTTACTAATATATATCCCGCGCATTTGCTTCTGATTCTTCTCTTTAAGGGTTAGACAAAAGTTAGACTGAGGGTTAGATTTGGGAGTAGAGAGAATTGGAGGGGGTGGAAAGGATGGTAAGGGAAAAAGATGAGATTTTATGGCAATGTTTTGGCAGGAGAACGGACTGAAAAATGTGGCGTTCGCGAGAAAGACAATAAAAAACGTCCCAGTTACATCCCCCCGCCCATATAACGATGATGCAGTCATGAATATGATTGTGTTAATAATCACCCTATAATCTCTGCGACGCCAACGACGACGCCTGACGATAAATGGTGCAAAAACAAAACCTTATAGCCGAGCAGAGAGAAAGAGAGAGTATTGTGTTATACAGTGGCCATAGGCGACGCCTGGTATATATTACACGACGGCAAAACGTCAAGGTGGACCAGTACAGTCATCGACAAAAATAATAAAATTAAATCATTTGTTGGACACTGAAATATTAACACATAAACTCACTGTTTTGAGGGATTTGAAGTTAACTGTTCTCTAGACTTAGCAATTAACTCATTAATAGAACCTGTACAATGTCAATCTTATTTTAGAGTGAAATTTTCCATTTGGTAGTAAGGAATATAAAAACAACTTTCACTAGAAATTGAAAATTCAAACTATATCTTTTTTTGTAAAATTCAAAACTGCTTCCTTTCTGACAAGAATCCAAATTACACTTCTGAAAAAAGTCCAAAGTGCAGCAATTTGAAACTAAATGCGAGCTACATGTCATCTAGATAATTGTTACAACTTTACTTTTAAAGACAGACTGATCAGGCTAATGCACTTTCAAGACAACTTTTATCAATTTCACTATGTTGCTATCTAGCGATTGCAAAATAAGTCACTGATTGAATTGCATGGAGTAATAGCACAGTCTAGTATATAGAGTCACGAAGCTTAAGTTGATGAGGTTGATAGGAACAATAGACTGTGCAGGTACTATTTCGCATTGTCTGTAATGAGGCGATAGTAGCGATCTAAGTGGTTAGCAACTATCTATGTATGCATATTTATTACATACTGAGCTTCGTGACTGTATACACTAGACTGTGGTAATAGCTTGTTTGTACTTCCATCTGACGGTCGTTAGCAAAAAATCATTGTCGACAGTGGAGATTCTAGTGCTTTTTCTCTTTTATACTATGTTTGCCATTTTATATATGAGAATAGCCAATCTGATATATCTGTGACTAAACTACTTCTGAATGACGTCAAAGTCATATCTCTTCAGAAATGAAGTCGAAGTTACAAGATGAAACGAAGCTATACCTCTTATTTAAAAAGTTTAGTGAACTTTTTAAATTATATCTCCTTTGAAAGTTTTTACTGCACTTCTGAAAAAAGTCAAAACTGCACCCCTTAAGAAAGTGTCCAATTAGCCTATTATATTTCTAGTAAAAACTTCAAAGCCACGTTGTATATCACCTATAAAATATTACAGCTGCACTTCTGAAATAAGTCCAAGCTATATCTATTCAAATTTCGTTCTTAAAAATAGCCTAACTACAAGTTTATTGAAAAAGTCGTAACTATATTTCTTTTGATAAAATTCCGAACTATACCTCTTCTGAAATAAAATCCACTCTACAACTCTTCCGAAAATTCCAAATACTACTACTTCATCATCATCATCATCATCATCATCATCTAATACACTTCAGACATTAGACATCCCTGTCTTCGAATTCCGGCCGATATATCCACAGATTATATTGTGTATTATTAATGTTCGTTTCTTCTTATTCTTCTTCTCCTAGTTCATCATACTATTGCCTCGTATTTTAAATTGGCATTATTAAAGTTTCGAAAAGAATTAGAAATCTTAAACTATTGCATTGCTTAACTTTCGTCATAAACTTCACTATGTGCGTACAGATTTAAGTAGTCTGCTCACTATTTTATAATGCTAAACTGGTAACCTATCGCGTATCTAGATATGCTTAGAGTGAAGTTTCGAAACTTTAAGACAATTGTGTACTAACTGTGGGATTCCTACTATTCGAAAGACCGGAAAATGGTTAATACCAGGCTTCAAATTTTTGTCACGCTGAAAAAATCGAGGATTATAACCTTGTACGAAGGGAGTTCAAATGTATGGCGCTCACCGCATAAGCAGCGGTGCAGTAGGCCTACGATGAATATAAAATATAATGGAGCATATCATGACAACATTGCAACTTAATTTTAATGGTTTGCACAATCGAAACGTTTTGAACAAATATATTTGTCACGCCATTGAATATAATTGAATTTCAAAATTAATATAATTGGATAATAAATATACAACAGAAATTCTGTACATAAATACAAACAACAATTTACACTTATTTAGTGAAATAACTACTATTACAACGACAAAAATATACATTCTAAGAATACACTACCATTCCTTATATAAAAATAAAATCATTTCCAAATTCTGAAATAGACAACTGCAGTGTAAATATTGATTTATGTGATTTGTCTCCTGGTAACCTTCTCTATGATTGATCGGGATCACAATGAACTTATCGACATACAAACATACGTAACAACGTGCGCTTCTACATAACATAAGTCAAAACAACTCAAAACAAGTCTTGTAATCTGCTTGCGCCTTTGGCTGACGTCATTAATGTACCAGGAGAAACTACTCCATCCAATATAACTCTTGTGACAAACATGCGAAGCCTGGTTATTACTTTAACAGACTTGATATATCGCATTTTGTATACTTCATCTGCCAAATCGCCATATTGCTAGAGTTTATTATTATAATCATCATCATCATCATCATCATCCGTCACGAATTAGGCCTGTGTAGACCTGTTTCGGCCTCATTTAGCAGTCTTCTAAAGGGTCTTCCTAACCGTCGATGTCCTCTGGGTTGATATTGCATCATCATTTTGGGGATTCTTGAATTGTCCATTCGTTTTACATGGTGTAGCAAATTCAGTTTGTATCTGTTTATTTTTTCTTCTACCGACTCTACTTCTAATTGTTCCAATATTTCTTCATTCTTTTTTCGATCTAAAAGAGTATATCCAGCTGTCCGTCTGAGAAATTTCATTTCCGTTGGTTTGATTCTGCTCAAATCTCTTTTCCTTAATGTCCAAATCTCATTTCCGTATAAAAGGGAGGGTAATGCTAGAGTATTATATATTTTTACTCTTGTGGATTTTTGTACTAATTTAGCTTTTAATGTATTATTTATTTTTCCTAAAATTTGTGTAAATTTAGTGATTTTCTTGTTCACATCTTTTTCATTTTCATAAGATATTTCACAACCCAGATAATTGAACTTTTGTACTTGTTCTAGGCATTGATTATTGTTTAAGAGGCATATTGGTCCGACAAGTTAGCATATAAATGAAATAAGTATAATAAATCCTTCAATAACTGTATATTTTAACCTAATGAGTAGTACAAGAAAATTGCATTAGGTCATTACACAATAAAAATATGACTAGCGCTTTCGTCAATTAAATGGCATCTTTAATGCTTTAAACATTACAATATGCTAATTAGACCTGAAGATGCCATTTAATTGGCGAAAGCGCTAGTCATATTTTTATTGTGTAATGACCTAATGTAATTTTCTTGTACTACTCATTAGGTTAAAATAGACAGTTATTGAAGGATTTATTACACTTATTTCATTTATTGGTTAATGTGTATTATTTTACTTGTGATTGGATCTTGTCCCAAAAATGCCATTACTTTTGATTTTTGTGCTGAAATCTCCATCCCAAAATCTGATAATATTTCATTTAATGTATATAGTCCTCTTTCTAAGTGATCCTCTGAATTAGAAATTATAACTTGATCGTTTATAATAATAATAATAATAATAGTAATAATAATAATAATAATAATAAAAATAATAATAACAATAATAATAATGGTAATAATAATAATAATAAAGTAATTAAACGATGTGAACTAATTTTGTGTCATACATTATAGTAACGAATAAGGCCTACGCCTGTTTCTGAAGCAGCCTGGTGGATGAAGGATGTAACGAAGCCGTAGGAAGAACAACAGCCTGGTGCTCAACCCCATCCGAGGAGCCAGCACGAGCTCTCAATGGATCGGAGAAGCCATTTCCTCTATTGTCCTCGTAAGCCCATTTACACACACTGTATAAAGAAAAGGTTCCGCTGCTGTAGCCACATTGCTTAAGACACAGTGTAAGGAACATGCCGGGCATAGTTTAGGAGGTGGCTCTGCTATATCGCCTTACGTGGGCACGGACGGCGTCTTTTCTCTTACAAGGGCCTCTACATGAACAACGACGTCATTTTAGCACAAGAGAGGGGAAAAAAGGGATTGGGGAAAGGGGTAGAGAACAACCCCATTCATTAATAATAAGAAAACTGAACGAGAAATGGAGACATTATAGAGGGCGTGTGGGTTTGCTCCCTTCTCTCGCCCTCCCTCTCTCTCTCCCTCTCTCGTGGTCTAAGAAAGCGACACTATCGCATGAATAGACTATAGTAGAGCACATGATGGCGACCACCGTGTTGAAAAGAGCTCAAGGAGGAGTGGCTTAATTCATTATTACTCTATCTTTCTTACAACAAAACTTTTTTTAACGGTAGTACAGTTTGAGGGCCATCGAACTGCAGCATTGGGTCTTGTCTACCAAGTTTCTTTTCAAAGTCGGCTGTCTTTTGGCCTAGTTACCATGGTGTTTTCATGGTGAAAACTTTGTAACAGATTCTCGAGTCCTTTTCAGAAACTACAACCAAGAATAGATCCACAACAATATTAAGATTGAATGTTTAGTTTGTGTTTTACTGGGTCAAGGAGAAAAAAAATACATTTCTGAAAGCAAAGTAGGAATAATGATTAAGTAATAATGTTGATGACGATAATAATAATATTAATAATAATAATAATAATAATAATAATAATAATAATAATAGGAGGCTTATAGGCCTATATAAATAAATACATATTTTTTAAACTTTCTATTTAACGATGTTGTATTACGGTTCGCAAGTATTTAATGTGATAGTATTCGTAATGCGATTCGCCAACGGGATTAGTTAACATTCTCCTACGGCCGGATTTAAACCCTCAGGTCTCGGATCAGATAATCAACATGGTAAAGACAACATTACCGATTACGAAATTGGGCAAAGTAATAAATACAGCTATTACAAAAAAAGGCGTTGTTAGCAGAAGAGAAGATGATACTACGGAATATGTTACTGCAGCTAAATGACAACTGTGAGCAGTATAGGATAAAGATAAATACAAACAAGACGAAAACCATGGTTATCGGGGGGAAAAATAAAGTAAAAGTGTCAATTCGAAATGAGACAGTACAACAAGTAGAGAGCTTAAAATACTTGGGCTATATTGTAAATAGTAATATGAGCTGCTGCCAGGATATCAAAGGAGGACACCAATGACAAAGTAAACTTTTAGTAGAAAAATGAGCATCTACTGCAGATCTTTAGAAGAAAACTAAGGAAGATAATAGTGAAATGCTTTGTGCGGGGGATGTCACTGTACAGGGACATTACATTCGGATAGTACGAACAAGCCAGTAATGAAAGTAATATTTCGGACAGTACGAATTAAATAATTAACGGAATGCTTCGGATAATACGAACAATTAAGTAATTAACTTAATGCTTCGAATGATACGAATAAACCACTGCCGTAAAGCTTGGATAATACGAGTAATTAGAGTACGAATAATTAAGCATTTGCTTAATACTTGGATAATAGCAACAATTAAGTAATTAACTTAATGCTTAGGATAATATACGAACAATTATTAAGTAATGAACTTACGCTTCGGATAATACGAATAATTAAACAATTAACTTAAAGTTTCGGATAACACGGATAATTGAGCAATTAATTTAATGCGTCCGATAATACGAATAATTAAGCAATTGCCATAATACTTTGATAATACGAATAAATAAGTAATTAACGTATGGCTTCGGATAATACAAATAATTAAGCAATTAACATAATGCTTCGGATAATACGAATACAATTAATGTAATGCTCCGGATAATACGAATAATAAGTAATTAACGTAATTCTTCGGATAATACGAATAATTAATACTTCGGATAGTACGAATAATTAAGGAATTAACATATATTTCGAATAATACGAATAATTAAGTAATTAACGTAATTCTTCGGATAATACGAATAATTAATGCTTCGGATAGTACGAATAATTAAGCAATTAACATAATGCTTCGGATAATACGAATAATTAAGTAATTAACGTAATTCTTCGGATAATACGAATTATTAATTAATGCTTCGGATAGTACGAATAATTAAGCAATTAACATAATGCTTCGGATAATACGAATGCAGTTAATGTAATGCTTCGGAAAATACGAGTAATTAAGTAATTAACGTAATGCTTCGGATAATACGAATAATTAATTAATGCTTCGGATAATACAAATAATTAAACAATTAACATTATGCTTCGGATAATACGAATGTAATTAATGTAATGCTTCGGATAATACAAATAATTAATTAATGCTACGGATAGTACGAATAATTAAGCAATTACCTAGGATAATATGAATAAGTAAGCAATTAACGTAATGTTTCGGATAATACGAATAGGCCTAATTAAGCAATTAACGAAATGCTTCGGATAATACGAATAACTAAGTAATGAACATAACGATTTGCGACGGGGGAATTTCGGTAAAAAAAAAAGCTCAAATCACGCCAAACTTTGTGTTTAGAAAAGAATAGGCTGTCTTTATGTAAACAAAATATTTTTGCGACTACTGTTCTGCGAGCTGTGATGCCATTGAGAACGTTAACGCAATTATGTGACAGAATAAGAAAGTGCTGAAACTAATCAGGAAGAGAAAAAGAAATTGACTGGGTCACTGGCTAAGTAGAAACAGCCTATTGAAGGATGCAGTGGAAGGAATGCTGAACGGAAAGAAAGTTTGGGGCAGAAGAAGATATCAGATGACAGACAACATTAAGGTACATGGATCATATGCGGAGACTAGGAGGAAGGCGAAAAATGGAAATATTAGGGAAACCTTGGTTTGCAGTGAAAGCCTTGCCCTTGAGGAAATCATATGAATGAATGAATGAATGAATGAATGAATGAATGAATGAATGAATGAATGAATGAATATGTGTTACATTAAATAAACCCTGTATGTGTAACTGTCTTATTTCTACAAAATTAATTGCACACATCTATTTAAGCTAAACATCTTAATTTTGCTTTTATTTGTGTCTTTGAAATTGAATTTGAATAAAACACAATATAAATGTTAGCATTTGTAACATAGGAAATGAACCGAATGATAGGCATAGGCGAAGAGAGAACCGTTTCCTTGGGGGGAGGGGGGGACAAAGCAAAACTATAGAATCCCCATATAATGAGATTATGGGGGACATCATATATCTCCTCCTCCCCCCGTTATAGCTTGACCGTGGTACAGTATCGGAGTATGATCATTTAATAAAGATATTTTCAGGAGGGTATCTTTCTTACAGTGTTACATCCGAGGGTATCTTTCTTACAGTGTTACATCCATATCCGCGATGTTACGGACCGAATTGTATAGGGCTTGAACTGTAGATCTACTACAAATTATAATAGGGCATAATTTAAAACAATCCCTTTCTTTTTCTCTCTCGTACAGAAACACATAGGCCTATAAAACTACGTAACATTGCTAACAGAAATTGTTTTATATTAGGCGAAGCTTTCTGAAGATATATGAAATTTAAACTCTATTTTATTTAATATCGTCTTAAAGTTGACACATTATTAATATTTGAGGAGAAAAATTCGCTTCGGCGTAGCTCAGTGGTCAGAGCGCTTGGTACGTAGAACCAAGGACCCGGGTTCGATCCCCGGCGCCGGAGCGAATTTTTTTCCTCAAATATTAATTGTCAATATTACATATTATTCTTTACGACAAATTAATAAATATATAATATTCTCATAGCTGCAGTGCATATATATTTGTACAGATTACTGTGCACGTAACTGCGGAATCCCGGCCAAACAAGTCACTCTGCTGAGTGCGCTCCTAGTATAATGGCAGTTGACATTGGACATATACGTCAACATGTATGCCTAAATTGGAGTCAAGCCACAAAGGAAAACATTCGGTCCGGTACTGTGGATTGAATTCGGCGTAGCTCAGTGGTCAGAGCGCTTGGTACGTAGAACCAAGAAACCGGGTTCGATCCCCGGCGCCGGAACGAATTTTTCTCCTCAAATATTAATTGTCAATATTACAGATATTATTCTGTAGGACAAATTAATAAATCTATAATATTCACACATTATACCGGGATCATTTTTCTTTTTTCTGCATTGTTGTGCAGTATGTTATTCATATTTCTCTAAGTGGCGACCTGAACACCTTCAGACTTCTAACATGTGAGTACAGGCTGTTACAAAAGAAACATTACTGTGCTTCCATTCCTCAAATGAGGTATTCAAAAATTCAAAATAAATATTTTAGTCCAGACACATGATTTGAAGATATTAAGGGCCATATTCATAGATATTCTTAGCGCGGGCTTCCGGTGGATGATCAGCGAACTAACGTTTTTCATATTCATAAACAGTGTTAGCGATATATGATATGAATCCTGTACAAGTAATCAGCCGAAAGCCGGGGCTAGTTTAGCACGCTCGTAGCGCGGGCTAGCGAAATGTCTATGCATAGCAACCTTAAACGTCAATTTAACCACAGAAACTTAATCATAAACAAGAGCAAAAATAGATCTTTTTAATTCAATATTTTCTAACGTTAATAAAAAAAAGTTCAGACGAGTTTGGGGGGGGGCAGTGCCCCCCATGCCCCCCATAACTCCGCCTATGATGATAGGCTACGTAAAGCTCAAAACGTTTAATGAAAAGGTCATTATTACTGATTGCACTGGCTATTCCACTATAACGGTAGGCCACAGTTTTTAGGTACATTCATTACGTGAATCGTTTAGATTAAATAAATCAACACATAGACCCTAATATATTTCTTGGCAATTTAACACAGAACGCGATCTGTGGAATAACGTCATGTGCCGGAAACTAGCTTTGTCTTTACTCTAAAATTTGCATAACAAAATTCGCAGATTACACATACGCGCTCTGTTGCAATCTGAACTAACTCAGCTGTACAATATTAACTATCAGAACACAAGCAAAGAACAACCTGCATTAGAAGACCATAGAAACAATTCCCTTCCCCTCACTCTTGGCTTCATCTCCCTCCCACGACAGTCCTTCTCCTAGTCCTTAATTCTCCTTCATCTCTCTCTTCTTCGTGTGGGATGTTTTATGTGCACCCACCCCCTCATACCACCCCCTTTCCACCATAGCCAAGACTCCCTCAAATCTCCTCCATACCAAGATAAACCATTGTTTGGCTGCAAGGGTTTCCCAATCAATATAGTACTGGAGCGTGGATGAAGATTGTGGCTAAGGGCCTTACAGAATAATGAGGACAACGCTAGCGTAGTTCTGCGTGCCTGTGTGTGCATTGCCGATAATAACTACTGTACCACCCTCCCCCACTTCGTCCCCTCAAGACGATGCTCCAGACTGCTACCAAGAGGCGCTAGAAGACAATGCCCGCCACGGCCCACGTTATATTGTGTGCTGGACAATAATGATGGACACGACCGCAGCCTTAATGTCTTCTAGAACCTGCCTGATTATTAAGAACTCGCAAACTCTTTTCAATGCCTTCAGAACTGATATAAGCTTCAATATCTACACGATATTTTAAACAAACAAAACCATTATCATTATCATATAGATTCGAAGGCAACTTACAGACATCAACATTTAAATTAAACAATATATACCATGATTACAATAGAAAGATTAGGGTCTACCATCATCACGAAAAAAAAATGGCATTTTTTTTTTCCTTTCGTAATGTAAAAAGTATTGGGGTTCTTATATGCGCATATCTAAGAAAAAAAACCAGCAAGGAAGTAAAGTTTTTAAAGGTATACTCTATTTTATTTCAAGGAGCGCAGTTCGGTGGCTCCTTTGAACACCCACTTACAGATTTATGACTTCCTACACAAACACCTCTGACAATTCCATCCTGCCCCCTCGTCCCAACATTGCACAGTTGCCACAGTTCTGGTGACCCTCGAAATGAGACCGACGGGATTCTTAGAATTCGGAAAAGATGCAGCAACTCTGCCTCCACGTGGATTTGACGGGAGCCTGTCAATTCTTCTGAACAACGGTTGTGATTGGTTACTGACAGGAGAAGACAACATTTCCGTCACAGTAAGGAAGACATTTATTTATGACAACCAATTAGTAGGGGGCAGTAGAAGGTCTGCGGCAAAGTCCTTTCTATGAAACTGCACTCCATGAAAAAAAATAGAGTATAGTCGAAATACGGAAATTGGTTTTAAAGTACCAACACATTTGCTTGCAAATCAAGCTTACAGGTATAACTCCCTGTAAAGTTGATTTGAATAATTTCGAGGAAAAAATTGTTCCGGGTCCGGGCATCGAACCCGGGACCTTTGGTTAAACGTACCAACGCTCTACCAACTGAGCTACCCGGGAACTCTACCAGACACCGATCCAACTTTTCCCTCTATATCCACAGACCTCAAAGTGGGCTAAGCAACCAACAATGAATGCACACTCAATCTGTGTGACTTAATTGTGGTTTTCTGTTAACGAACAGTGACGTGTATTATGCAAATCAAGCTTTCAGGTATAACTCCCTGTAAAGTTGATTTGAATAATTTCGAGGGAAATATTGTTCCGGGTCCGGGCATCGAACCCAGGACTTTTGGTTAAACGTACTTACGCTCTACCAACTGAGCTACCCGGGAACTTTACCAGAAACCGATCTAACTTTTCCCTCTATATCCACAGACCTCAAAGTGGGCTGACAACCGTCAAGCAACCAACAATGAGTGCACACTAACTCTGTGTGACTTAAATTGTGGTTTCCTGTTAACGAACAGTGACATGTATTATGCAAATCAAGCTTTCAGGTATAACTACCTGTAAAGTTGATTTGAATAATTTCGAGGGAAAAATTGTTCCAAAAAAATTGTAGGCTCTGATGATGGTGTACAGTATACACCGAAACAGCTGTAAGCCACACGTGCTTACATAATTAACACTAGTAAGTTTGCCATTTAATCAATCATTTATAAAAATCTGTTATGGAAATTACAAAACTACGGAATAAGAGGGATTGCTTGGGATTAGTTTAAATCATATTTGCGTAACCAGAAAGAAATAGTTAAAATAGTGGAACAGTAAGAATTCTTAACAAAACTACGTATTTAGGCCAACTCGGAGACAGAAAAAATAAAATATCAAATATGATACTATAAGGTTTTATACTAGAATCTGCCCTGTTTCAGTGTTTATCAATAACATTCCAAAATATCTTCAACCATTGTATGTTAAATTGGTTGAGGGTGAAAGAAATATTGCAAACGAACAGTAAGAATTCTTAACAAAACTACGTATTTAGGCCAACTCGGAGACAGAAAAAATAAAATATCAAATATGATACTATAAGGTTTTATACCAGAATCTGCCCTGTTTCAGCGTTTATCAATAACATTCCAAAATATCTTCAACTATTGTATGTTAAATTGGTTGATGGTGAAAGAAATATTGGAAACGAAATAATCAGATTAAATATATGAATATTAATTCGTAACATTGTCTTGTATCAAACACAGTATCCTTAGGTATATGGTTAGATTAATATTTGGATTGGGAGATGTATTATATATAAAATATATACAGTAAATTATTTTTTAAGAATCATAAATAATAAATTAGGCATCAGCAGTATTAAAACTTTATGTTTTGCATATATGGAAAATATCTTTTTAATCCGTGTCTCCACAGCCCTTGAAGGGCCCAGACCTACCAGCCGGCTGTTGGCCTCACGTTCACATTCCGAAGTAGAGGTGAACAATCATCCAACCAGAATGGAGATATCGTGTGGTTAGCACGATGACCCCCCCCCCCAGCCTTATATATCTTGAGGAATTATATCTCAACTTCTTATGTCAAAAAAAAAAAACAATTTTAAAAGGTAGTAAAAAACATTAGAATATCTTGAAAACTAACAAATGTTTAACATAAAAGAATATTTGAATCTCTTCTTCTGAAGTTTATATCCTTGAGTTAAGATGTGTTTGCAGAAGATTAGAGAATATTTATCTGACAGGAATCAAGTGAAGTTTATTTCGTTCATATTATATATATATATATATATGAGATTGCTATTCAACATCACAGATATACTCATAATATTTTGGAAGAAACAGCAAAGATATACAGGGTGTCCACCATGAACCTGACACATTTGAAATTGCTGTATAATTCATACCGCTTGGGGTAAAGAGAAAAGAATGCATGCAATATCAAGAGTAACTCACCAAGTTTTATTTAAAAAAATCAGTACACGTCAACATGAGATCCTCTCTTTGCACGAAGAACATCTAGCCTGAATTCAATTTCCTGCCAGGTCTTCTGAAGCATCTCGGGCGTAACGGAATTGACGGCATCTCTTATGCGGCCGCGTAGCTGTTGAAGATCAAGAATTTTATTGCCTGTATATACTTTGTTCTTGACATATCCCCATAAGAAAAAGTCTAGAGGTGTAATATCCGGTGATCGAGGTGGCCATCTTGTCGGTCCATCACGCCCAATCCATCGACCGGGAAATTGTGTGTCGAGAAATTCTCGAACGATCAGGCTCCAATGTGGTGGGGCACCGTCCTGTTGAAAGATGACGTTCGGTGCAAATTCATTAACTGAGGCATAACAAATTGATCCAACATGTCGAGGTAGGTATTGCGCGTAACTGTTTGTTCTGCAAAGAAAAAGGGGCCGATGATCAAATTGTGCATCAATCCGCACCACACATTTAATTTCGGGCTGTCACGAATGTGTTCCACAATGCAGCGTGGGTTTTCTGACCCCCAAATATGCGCATTATGTGTGTTGACTTTGCCCGATAAATGAAAAGTGGCCTCATCAGAAAAAAAAAAACAATGCGAGTTAAAAATGTTGGGTCTTCATCAATGTGCTGTAACATGTCGATAGCAAATGCCTGCCTCTTATTACCGTCATCTGGTTTCAGTTCATGAACCAACTGCAATTTGTATGCATGAAACCCAAGAGAGCGATGCAATAGGCCTATCTTATGTACCGTGTACTTCGGCATCTGCAGTTCTCGTCCCGCTTGTCGAACTGACTTGCGTGGACTTCGTTCATACGCCTGTCTCACTGCTGCTACACGCTCCTCTGATACGCGCACATTACCGCCACCATACAATTTCACCACACTTTCCGTTGCCAAAAAGTGCTGTTTCCATGTCTTAATGGTGTTCCGTGATGGTGGGTCCTTCTGGAACACGCGCCGAAAGTTGCGTTGCACTTGAATCACCGAATTTGTTTCAGCATACCACCAGATCGCTTGTGCTCGCTCTTGCGCTGTCGCCATTTTGACTTAAGCTACCGCAGCGCCACGTACAACCTCTCGCGCGGGTTTTTAAAAATAGCCAACGAAATTTCCACAGTTTCTCTACATATTGCAATGCATGTTACCAACTTATTTCCAATTCATTGATTTTTGGCAGCCAAATGAATTGTGTCAGTTTCATGGTGGACACACTGTACTTCTGATTTATAAAACGAAAAATGAAAAATAAAATAATAATAATAATAATAATAATAATAATAATAATAATAATAATAATAATAACAACACAATTACTGATTCCTGTCGGCCATTTTTTAAACTACTCGTAAATATATTGGCCTTCCCAGATCTATAATGTTTAAAGATTTGAAGTGCCATGTCATGTTAAGCAAAATTATAACAGTTTCATGTTTAATGTTCAAATTCATAAGTACAATACAACACCCAAAACTGATTTAAGAGTATTTGAACATATTACTAAGCTATTTACGAAAGAGATAAGATGAAGTGAGTCCATTTTTTAAATAAAAGTAGCTATAAAACAAAACAAAGAGATACTGATTCCGTGTCTTGTTTCAGAATATTAATAGAGGTTTTACCGTTCAAAGACAGTTGTTATAACATTAGAGTTTTTGGGCTCCATTTCAGTGAACTTTAAAATTAAGTTGTTATAGGCCTATTTAACTTTGGTTTTTATTGTTATTATTATTATTATTATTATTATTATTATTATTATTATTATTATTGCATTTCAACCAATTGCAGATTTTGTTGTATGATTATTGATTATTATAATTTTTTTTAAGTATCTAGTGCCAATTATATTGATTTCATTGGATGAAAACCGCCACCACCACCACTATATTAGCACTGCTGATTGGTAACGAGTTTTCTCTAGGCAGGTTTTGGCTAAGAAACTAAACAAATTAGTGAATGAGAAACTAAACAAATAACTGACAGAGAAGCTAATCAAATTACTCAATCTAAAAACTAAACGAATTACTGGCTGAGAAACTAAACGAATTAGTGAATAGGAAACTTAACAAATTACTAACTGAAAAAGTAAAAAATTACTGACTAAGGAACTAAACAAATTACTAACTGAGAAACTATACAAATTACTGACAGAGAAGTTAACCAAATACTTACTTACGTTAGAAACTAAACGAATTACTGACTGAGAAACTAAGAAAATTACTGACTGGGAAACTGAACAAATTACTGACAGAGAAGTTAACCAAATACTTACTTACGTTAGAAACTAAACGAATTACTAACTGGAAAACTAAACAAATTACTGACTGGGAAACTAAACAAATTATTGACAGAGAAGTTAACCAAATTACTGACGTACGTTAGAAACTAAACGAATTACTGACTGAGAAACTACATGAATTACTGGCTGAGGAACTAAACAAATTACTGACTGGGAAATTAAACAAATTACTAAATGAGAAACTTAACAAATCACTCACTGAAAAACTAAAAAATTACTGACTAAAAAACTGAACAAATTACTGACAGAGAAGTTAACCAAATTACTGACGTAAGTTAGAAACTAAACGAATTACTGACTGAGAAACTACATGAATTACTGGCTGAGAAACTGAAGAAATTACTGACTGGGAAATTAAACAAATTACTAAATGAGAAACTTAACAAATCACTCACTGAAAAACTAAAAAATTACTGACTATGAAACTAAACAAATTACTGACAGAGAAGTGAACCAAATTACTGACGTACGTTAGAAACTAAACGAATTACTGACTGAGAAACTAAAAAAATTACTGACAGAGAAGTTAACCAAATTACTGACTTACGTTAGAAACTAAACGAATTACTGACTGAGAAACTGCATGAATTACTGGCTGAGGAACTGAACAAATTACTGACTGGGAAATTAAACAAATTACTAAATGAGAAACTTAACAAATCACTCACTGAAAAACTAAAAAATTACTGACTAAAAAACGAAACAAATTACTGACAGAGAAGTTAACCAAATTACTGACGTTAGTTAGAAACTAAACGAATTACTGACTGAGAGACTACATGAATTACTGGCTGAGAAACTGAACAAATTACTGACTGGGAAATTAAACAAATTACTAGATGAGAAACTTAACAAAGTACTCACTGGAAAAGTATAAAATTACCGACTTAAAACTATACTAATTTCTCACGCCTTCTATTCTGTAGGTGAATTCATGACATTCAATAACAATTCATGAAATTGATACTAAAACTGTGTGTTGTACTAGTAGACTATATTGTAAATCTCGTCTGTATATATTTGATCTAGACTGTGACTATAAATTAAGATTTTATTAATAGTATTAAGTTTATTTACTTGTTCCATATTCTAGCTGTAAAGCAATGTATGAATACCACAAAACAAATTGCTGATAGACTAAACTTACTGATTGAGAAACTAACCGAATTACTGACTGAGATAGTTTTCAATTACTAGCAGAGATATTGGATGAGTTACTGAGAAAATAAATTACTAACGAAGAAGTAAAGAATAACTGACAGAGAAACCAAATAATTTGCTAACTGAGAAAATAAACAATTTATTGACTGAGAAAGTAAACAAAGTACTGATTGAAAAACTGTGCAAAATTCTAGCCGAGAAACTGGATGATTTACTGACTGAGAAGCTGCACAAATTAATGACTTAAAAACTAGACGAACTATTGGTCTGAGGAACAATTAACTTACTGAGAAAACGACAGACTGGATAATGTAGCAGCACAATATGAAATCCATGGACACAAGAAACTGTAATTCGTCTCAAATTTCTATAAATGCCTTGTATTTCTTTACATTTTTGTACAGAATCCTTAAAGCATTCGTAATTCGTGTTGTGTTTCTACTTGTAGGAGACAGAGGAAATGAGGCTTCCAAAAATGATAGGCCGTAAAGCAGAATCGGCAAAGTGCTCGTGCCTCCTTAAGACGACTACTGGAGGCATGGGAATTCCATCAGCGTGAAGCGGGTGTGTGTGCGTGTAGCCCTGCTGCTGCTGGTTGAGCTACGTTAACTCGTTCGTCAGCAGCCAACATGAAGACGAAAATGCAAATTGGTTCCCTCATTTGCTATACGGGCAACGTTTATGAATGGGATCTGCATCTATGAAATTTCTATTAGTATTCTCTGTCTCTCCCCCTCCCTTCCCATTTCTTGTCTCTTATTATATACCCATTCCCCCACTGCCGCTCTTCTCCTTCTCCGCCCCTTTAACCACAGTTCCTTCCAGTCCTCCCCCGTCGTAATAATTCTCCAAATGTGTACAGTTTAGCTGCGAGCTCGTCTTCCAAGACTTTGTGTGCGTCTATATATTCCAAGCCGCCCTGTTCTCAAACTATTTTAGAAGTTTGTTTCCAACACCTACCAACTTACCCTCCAAAAACAAGGCAAAAAGAACAACAAGTCCGGTGGGAAACTATATTTATAAAACCTCCCTCCCGAAGGAATTTTAATCAAACCTAGCACTAGGTGTCGACTTTAAGTAGTATACAAATTAATATTTATTTGTCCTTCCATAGGACTTCTGTTTCCAGATTTAATGCAGCTGTCCCGTGTTGTATTCTTATCTGAGAAGTAGAAATTTACTACCTTCTAGAGTGAGCTGAATTCCAATACTCGACGTATAGATTTATAAATTTCGATACAAATTTTAAAAGTCGGGTGTCAGTCAACAGTTCAGAAACCCAAGTTCATTACGTCACCATTCTATAATCAATTTTTTGCAACTATATTTTTAACGAAATATTTTTATATAATGGTGAGAGGCTATTTGACTCCTCTAGATTCAAAATCCCCTATATCCACTGGAAAATAGTGCCAAACAAAATAGTCTTTAGAAGTTTTTGAATCTAGAGCAGTGGTCGTCAGCACTCGCTGAAATGGGTTACGGGTAAGCAGAGCATGGCGATATGCACCCTTGTGCAGGACGAAGCATACCCTCCAGCAACCATGAATGCATGCTAGTGCTGTAAGAGACCTGCGGGCGAGAGAAGCTAGCCCGAGAGTGCAGTGTTCTGATGACCGCTGATCTAGAGGATTCATGTGTCCCTTTCAAAGCCACAATATAAATAAGAAAGATGAAGCAATATAGGGATATCAAAATTATTGAAGTGTTTATGTTTTCTAAACGATTTGGAGCTAATTCCAAGAATTTTGATTCGTAGACGTTAACCCCAAACGTTATTTGAGTACGTCTTACTTTTTAATATAGTATTTATTATTTATTTATTTATTATTAATTATTAATTAATTATTATTTATTAAATCCATTTAAGAAAAGATTTCAATACACAGAAATATTGAGATTAATATGTGTCACTTGCTATAACAGAAAAAATTGACAAATAAAGAAAAATTTCCATAACAGTCACCAAGACAACAGCAAGGATCTTTTAAGTGCCACCCATACAGTAAAGAAATTAAATTGAAGTCTGCCAGCTTGTCCACTTTCGAAAATTCTCGTAGGTTTCCAAATATATTGGCTTATCGTCGTTGTTACTATAATAACTCCTATGCGACATATTTATCGATTTTCAGATTTTTGCTCTATTAAATACCTTAAAAGGTGATAAAGCAAATAATAAAATCTCCTTTATGTAGGCCTAATTATATTTCTTTGTTTCGAAAATGTACGAATTCACAGTCTCCTATGTACGGCTGCCATGGGATGAATAACTGTGTTTTCTCTTCCTACTAAACAATTTTATATTGTGCACATAGGAATTATTGCAGAAACGACGACGTTATATAAAGAGTCCCGAAAAATAGGAGCAAAATATATATTTATTCACAATGCAATGGGTATATACACGTGGCAGTGGTAACTAATTACACTCAATAATGACAATTAATAATAAACACAATTAATAAAAAATACAATTAATAATAAATTAATAATATATATCCTTCCTTTTCATGTCTTGCCATATAACGTGTAACATTTTCCAATGATGTACCTTATTTTGTGTAATAATCTGTGTTCTAGTAAGCTCATTGTGAGTCAGATTTGCATAACGAAAATAAATGTCCTATATCGCAAACCCTGTACCGTATAGGGACAGATTCTTAAGGTTACAGTCATAATCTTAAATCTTAAGTTCACATTTCGAGAATACCTAAAGGGCAGGTAGAGCATAGTGAAAATTCAAATTAGGCTTCATGAAATCCGAATATTTATCTTCGTCCATAGTTACATCACATCATTTCCTCTTCTTTTCATTCGACGGAATCGTTTTAATGCGTCACTTCTCTGGTTTATTTCTCTCTCTTTTTTTGCCTTTAGTTTCAGAGCCAAAGGGAGAATATATCGAAAGAAGAAGAGGAAGTTACAGGAAAAAAATTTATAAGACAGAAGCGTAGTTGGATGGATCTGATCGAAACTGTAAAGAGCCACTCAAAACTTCTCTTCCGTGCAATATCCGCGAGTTGTATCAGACAACCAGTACGTCTCCTTCTGACATCAGGGCGCCTTACTTCAAAGGCCTATTGGGCACATTCGAATACAACAGGGGTGCACATTCTTCTGAACCCCACCGTTTGTCTGTCTGAATTAATGAAAATAACTAGTCACTATAGGATGATTTTCACGTCATAAAACAGGGGGAATGGAAATGGTGCATTAAATACGTATTAACGTGTACAAGATATAACATAAACAACTACAAACACAAAACTGGAATTTGGAGTGAATTTAATCTAACAAAATTCCAGTACATATGAATTCATAATATAGGATGGCAGGAGCATAAGAAATAATACGAGTTTTTCAACATCGGCTGAGACTTAAGAATCTTTGGCGTTTCGGAAGTAGGCCTACTAAGAGATAAAATGGTAGATAATAATAATAATAATAATAATAATAATAATAATAATAATAATAATAATAATAATAATAATAATAGCAATAATAACACTAATAATTTATTTTAGTTGTCCAATTGTAACTCGTACGAGGTAACCCCTGGCGTAAGCAACTCGCAGCGCTCATTCTTTTAGGTCGTTTTTCTATTTCATATGGAAAGTTACTGACCTTAGCAGAGCATGCTTGACGTGCAATATCTCCTGGTTCTATAGGCGTTTGGAGACTCATGCCGTAACGCCTTTTCTTCCACTTAACCAGGAAAAAGTAGCCTATACATACATAAACTATGAATAAAGTTAAAAGTTACGAAGATTATAACAAATTCAGTTTGATAAAAGTTGCGTGCATACATGACTTATGAATTTAAACGCTAAAATAGCTTGAATTATGAATTAAACAATGAAATATAAACGTTGTAGCAAATTTAAACTAATACACGTAGCGTCTTAATATTATTTTACATAATGCTAAATGACCAGCCTCATGGTCTAGTGGTCAGAGCTTCTGGCTATAGTTCATGAGTTCCCGGGTTCGATTCCTGGTTAGAGCACAGGAATTTTCCTTAAAGGGGATTATTCCTGTGTTCATCCATGGTCTGGAATTTAGGTTAAGTTTAGGTTTAAGACCTCTCCTGGCACCACATTATCATAATCATCCTATCACATCATCGGGGTAATGTAACTCCGCCTTCCAGGCGCCCCAACCTCAGAAGTGAGTTACAACTAAGCCACGGCCAGGAGAGAAGACCAGAAATGTCGAAAAGACAACCTGGTGGCATTGGATTAAAAAAAAAACATAATGCTAAATAATAGAAAGAAATTACAATGAAAATAAATATGACCATGTAAATTTATCAGATTGTGTGGCATAAAGAAAAGAAATCACCATGTAGGCCAATCAGTTAAACGTCAGGATAATTAGACTGAATTGCTAAGAACTGTATTACTCTTTGATCTATTCTTAGAAGTGTTTATTGCCTTGCAGCCACTAATATTTTGTGATGAGTAATTCCACGTGTGGTGGAGACTGTAAAAAGTGAGGAATAACAGTGTGTTTTATCAAGGGGTATATTTAGCTTACGAACGATAATAATCTGGTATTTAAATAATGGTTAAAATATAGATAAGAGAAGTGAGGTGAAAAGTAGTTTGGGGATTAGGTGTGCAGAATTCGAAATAGTAAAGACAAAAAGGTAAAGTTCTACGTTCTTTGAATCGGAGCCACGAAAGACTTGAGAAGGATGGTGGTGAAACTTGAGAGAAGGACGGTTCGAAGTTGAAGAATCGTGCATGCCCAGTGTCAAAAGTGCCTGTTCACAACACTTGCGCCAATGTAACGCGTCCATTTCCTTGTAAGGACTGAGTTTCGAGTCCTGGCCGGATTCTATTTCTTATTTAATATGTTCTTTAACCTAATTCAACGTAATTTTTCCGGAGATTTGAGACTTTTCCAATATTAGATTAATACACAAATTACGGGATAAGTTATATAGATTTTCTCTGCAAGTTTCTATCTTAACTGTTCATCTTTAGATGTAGATTTGTTGGGTTAAAACTGATGTTGATTTTGTCAATAACATTACCCAAAAGTATTAAGTATTGAAACATCCTATAGACCTATATTGTTGCGACTATGATATTTAGTTCCCAAACCACGAAGTTGAGTATGGACGGACAAATTATACTACATCGATTTCTTGGGTTTCACGTCTGCACTCATAGCAGTGAACATAATGTAGGTCCGAAAGAGAAAAGCATACCAATTCAACTTAGCGTTTACATTAATACAAATTGTGATACGCGCAAACAAAATAGGAGACATCGTAGTTTTCAATATTCTGTGCACATTTCTGACTTAAGCAATATGTTTTTCATGCCAGATACATTACATATTAAATATTTTTTCTAGAACAGTTCTCAACTTTTCTTGCCATCTGTATTAATTATTGCTTCTTACAGTGTTTAATTTATTGATTGTTCTACTTGTTCCATTAATTTGAGAGCATCAGACATTTCTAATTATATTATTTATTTTTCAATAAATTCTTATCATAATGATAGCTATCACATCTTGTTGCAGATCATTAATTCTTTTATATTGTATTGTGCATATTTCTAACATTAATTCCCATTATGCAAATCTGGCTTTCAGGTAGAAGCTCCCTGTGAAGCAGACTTGAATAATTTCAAGGGAAAAATTGTTCGGGGGCCGGGTATCGATCCCGGGACCCTTCGCTTAGCGCACGAATGCTCTTGCATTTTATTTATTCATTTTTGTTTATTTAAATTGATTAGGATGCCGATATGATTGGAATGACCTACCTGCAGCGGTCTTTGAGGGCTGTCCTTCCTTAAGGAGATTCAAGAATAATTTTAAAAGTTGTATATAAAGTGAAAATTAAAATTAAGGTGACATTCAACATTTAATTTTTTTAAGGTGACATGTATTTATCTAGCCTGACGAGTTTACTTCCTTGGTTTGAATTGTAAATTATTTAAAACTAGCGTGTAAGAGGGCCTTAGACTAGAAATGTTTAGTTTAAATGTAGTTCTGTTTATAAGTATGCATAAGGGTGTAATTATTTGACTTATTTGAACTGTTGTATCAGTGAAGCGAGGTGAGTCAGTGAAGTTATGGTTTTACAGTGCAGTGAACAGTTCCGATCAGTGATAATTTATAGCGTCAATGAAATGTGTTCTATAGTGTCAGTGAAATGTGTTACAGAGTGTCAGTGAAATGTGTGCTAAAGTGTCAGTGAAATGCGTCATAGTGCCACTACAGGGAATGAGATGAGAGTAAAGTGAAAGACTATTGAAACTTATGTAGGACCTATAGATAATTATGTAGGTTGTATTGTAAAATTAGGTATTTTATTTTATGTCTTATTATTATTGTGTTAAATTGTATTGTGTATTATTATTGTATTGTGTGTAAAATTGTATATGTGTTGTAAAATTGTATTGTGTATTGTAAATTTTATTGTGTATTGGTTATCATTTTATTGTGTATTGTTAATATTGTATATACCACTGCCACCGGGTGCTTGCCCACTTGCAGTGTAAATAAATACATACATACATACATACATTTTAAATCCAAGATTTGGAAGGCTATCAATATGATGATACTACTATAAATGTATTATGATTTTGGTCATATCTTTTGAAATTATTTTGAAAAATAAAATATTCGCCATCATTTACGTTGAAATTAAGAATTTTACAATACCTTATACTGAAGAATTACGCACACTGTTAATATGTGCTAATAAATATCTTCAATTTTATTATACTATTTAGCGTAATGTAAAGTAATTTTTAACCATTTACCTCATCGAGTTACAATTGCCTGTGGTGATAATGGAATGATTCGTGCAATTTTCTTCATCTTGGAAGGCGTCTTTCAACTTACAGTAAAACTGTATTCATTAGTAAATTATGCTAAATAAATTTATTCCATATTGACTATGCTTTTATTGTTTATTTAACTTCTGGCATAATTTTTGTATTTCCTTGGCTGCTTTTCATATGATCAGATCGATTAGTGATCAAAAGTATATTTTCTTTCATAGTAACATAAGGTCACAAAGAGAATAAGGGCATTAAAAGTTGCAATTATTGTGGAATGATTAACTTGCTATAGCTCTCCTGCAATTACATTTCTTCTTGCAGCATCAGGTGCGACTATTCTTAAAACTTTTGAAACGGATCTTTTAAGATAGTCATGGGCAGATTCCTGCATTGTACAAGACTGAAACGGTATACATATTCCATATACTCGTACATAAACCGGTTATCAGACGAAATGAAATCGTAACACGTAAGGATGAGCGAGATTGTTTCCACAGTGCAAACAAAGTGAAATAAATCACGCAAGTTTATCATTACGAAGAACTTTCAGAAAGGCTTCACAATCCACCTCTACGACATCTCCATCCTGAATAATATTGTATGGCTTATAATGCGCTATAAAGGAATTTTCTAATAGCGGTAATAACTTTTCCATAAACTAAACATGTGCACCAATTTCCACCTCCGAAAATAAATAATGACTTTCCCACAGAGGATTAAATTGACAACCTGAACATCGTTAAATATATCGTGCTAGCCATACTGTAACTGACGTATAAAAGGTCTGTTTATATACAACGTTGAATCAGTATGTATTTTAATTCACTTTCAAGGGCTGCAATCGATGTTTTTATATCACTGACGTTAACAAGGCAAGAAAATCAAGAACGCCTATAGGTTAGACAATCTTCAGAAAAATACATCGAGTGAAAACATTGAAGGCAAGCTATTCAAATGTACAGGAACTCCCATCTTTACGTTAAGGGGATTTTTATTTTAATCTCTTGATGCACATGTTTTATTTGCTATTATTTTTTTGCGATATTATTTAGCACCATTTCAGAGCAAGTTAGTACTTTTTCCCTCCAGGGTTTCTTTGTAAGATAATTTCCCTTGAACTAACAAATAAGGATTTTGAAACTTAAAACAAAAATGGAATATCAGTACTTACTACCATGTGACAATACCTTGCAAAAATAGCAATTGACTGGAACTTTTGAAGTTGACAGTATCTCTTTTCCCTCATTTGTCCTAACAATATTTGAACCTCGTCATTGTGTATTCTAGTGGAGCAATGCTGTTGTATAAATCGTCGTTTGTCTTCCCCGATATCTGAATAACATATCTTAAACAGGGTTGTTGTACCATAATCCGAAAAGTACAGGCACAGAATCTTCCACAAACGTTGCTAATTCAGAACTAAACTTCTCAATATTGAAATTGAATCTCGCATTTAATACTACATAATGAAATATTTGATTGGCAAAATGTAAGAAAACGACCGTTTCCAGAAGAACATTCAACTTTTTTTTTATTTGTACTGTGGTTAATTCCCTCTTGTGTCGTACTCTTTATGCCATTATCATTAATATGTTTTTGATGTAAAATCCGCTCTATACTCGGAACTTACTACATTCTCTTATAGATAAATTATTTTCTTGTCACAAAAAAATCTTCAAACACGTTAATTTATGTACATTATAAAATTTAAGGACTCCATTAGAGAGAACTGTAATGGAATTGTGCTAATACAAATTCAGAGGTTACTGAAAAGTTCCAAATAGATTACGAGCGACAATATTTTCAAGCAAATAATGCGAGAAACAGAATATCGCGAATTAGCGGCTGTAAAGAGACGAGAAATTCTATCTGATAGGCCTATGTTACGCCTAAATTTTTCCTACCTCAAAATGTTCTTCCGATTGTCAAATATAATCCATTCAATTTCATGAGTGCTCCCATAGCATTACGATAGGAATTCAGAGGTCAGAAAAATTTTCTAACGTTACTCTCTTCATAACATTCAGTAACATATATTATCCCGATAGCGATTGAGGAAACCTCTGATGGAGAAAAGAGGGAACATATCAAGTTATGATTTCGTTGATCGCAGTATCTGTGTATGATGTGCATTAATTGAAATGTTTAGCAGTTAAACAGAACCCAGCCAATGCTTTAGCTGTAAGATATTTCTCAATATAAAACAACCAAATTTATACGGAGACATCCGAAACCAACAATAAAATCACTGTTTATAAAAATATATAAGCGCAGGATTATGAAATTCCTGATAGAGGAAAGGTAAGAGAATAATATTTCCATTAAAATTAAGAGTTATGAAAAGTTCTTGATAAAATAATTACCTTACTGCAGAAGGGAATTCTGTCACTGAATGTTCTTACCTGAAACAAAACAAAGTGATTATTATAACCTGAGTACGTAGGCATTAACAATAAGTTTTGTATAAAAGTATAACTTCATAAGTATATACCAAGTAGCGAATGTCGTTAAATAAACCATAATAAAAAAATATATACCAAGTAACAGGGCAACCGACGTAGCTATTCTCCTGATACGAGGCCGTGTTCGAATGTGGGTTCTAATACCGCTTGGGTTGATTACATGGTTGGATTTTTCTGAAATGTTCCATAAATGAAAACCAAATGCCAGCTAAACCATAACGAATCCTCAGACTCATCTTCCTCGCTATCAGAAATTCCACGAAATAATATAGTTACACTGCTCCGTCGATTTAGTAAAATGCGTTCGAGTCTACTAAAGAAAGCAGAAAACAGTAGTAACGTGGTCTGTTGTTGTGACGCATTATGAAGCGTGCTGCAACCAACGCATTAGAAATGTTGGAATGGTGATAATGATGTAGTGATGTAACTAATGTATTAGAAATGTTAAACTGATAGTTAAGGAGTAGTGATGCAACCAACACATTAGAAATGTTGGAATGGTGATAATGGAGTAGTGATGTAAGTAATGGAGACCTATTAGAAATGTTAAATTGATATTTATGGAGCAATGGCGTAACCAACGCATTAGAAATGTTGGAATGGTGATAATGAAATAGTGATATAACTAATGTATTAGAAATGGTAAACTGTTAATTATGGAGCAGTGGTGCAACCAACGCATTAGAAATGTTGGAATGGTAACAATGGATCAATGATGTAACGAACGTATTAGAAATGTTGGAATGGTGATAATGAAGTAGTGATGTAACTAATGTATTAGAAATGTTAAACTGATAGTTAAGGAGTAGTGATGCAATCAACACATTAGGAATGTTGGAATGGTGATAATGGAGTAGTGATGTAAGTAATGGAGGCCTATTAGAAATGTTAAACTGATATTTATGAAGCAATGGCGTAACCAACGCATTAGAAATTGGAATGGTGATAATGATGTAGTGATGTAACTAATGTATTAGAAATGTTAAACTGATAGTTAAGGAGTAGTGATGCAACCAACACATTAGAAATGTTGGAATGGTGATAATGAAGTAGTGATGTAACTAATGTATTAGAAATGTTAAACTGTTAATTATGGAGCAGTGGTGCAACCAACGCATTAGAAATGTTGGAATGGTAACAATGGATCAATGATGTAACGAACGTATTAGAAATGTTAAGCTGATAATTATGGAGCAGTGGTGCAACCAACGCATTAGAAATGTTGGAATGGTGATAACGAAGCAATGATGTAACTAATGTAATAGTAATTTTAAACTGATATTTATGGAGCAGTGGTGCAACCAACGCATTAGAAATGTTGGAATGGTGATAATTGAGTAGTGATGCAACTAACATACTAGAAATGTTAAACTGATAATTGAGGAGCAGTGTTGCAACTAACGGATTAGAAATGTTGCAATGGTGATAATGGAGCAGTGATGTAACTAACGCATTAGAGATGTTAAACTGATAATTATGGAGCAGTGGTGCAACCAACGCATTAGAAATGTTGGAATGTTGATAATGGAACAGCGGTGTAACTAACGTTTATATTGGGAATATTATATTATTTATACGGTAGCAATTCAAAAGGATTAATTGAGTCCACGAAAAGACGCACATATTATTTTGAAAACCAAACTGTGGTCTTATTGACAAAAGAACGTTGCGTAATAAAAGAACATAAAAGACGACAAAATTGTATTATTCTATGATGCGACGCATAATTTTTTGTCAATTAATAGGCCTACCGTTATTAAAGACTCAGTTGTATTCATCTCCCGAAGCGAAATCATGTTCTTATGGTCATTTTTGAGAAGAAGGGAGAACATTATTCGCAAACACCCGCTTTTGGTAAATTCCCGCTAAGTGATGGCTGCAATCAGAAACTGAAACTCCCAAACAATCACAAGCAAAGGATTTTGTGAACGGCAATGAAACACACAGCAAAAAATAATACAGCTCCATACAGAATATTAAATAACGCAATGAGAAAAATCGAATCATTTGCCTCGAAGATACAGAAATGGAATATATCCCCCACCATACCGTTGAAAAAAGCGATTGCGTCAATAATGAACATTTTATTTTCAAATACCTCCTACTTAATATTATATCCTGTCCAATTTCGCTCCTGGCGGAGTTGAGTGCAATTTTTTACGTGTCTGCTAAAGTTGCCACACCACGAGAGTAGCCTAGTGGTGAAGCCCAGGACCCAGCCGACCGGCCTGGTCTGACTATACCCACCCGCTGTTCTGCTACGTTTTGCCATTCACGGGGACGTTCAATCAAAGTTAATTAGAATAGAATTCCGGAAATAATTAAATTTTGGTTGGCTTTTGCCTTTAGGGAACCGTTAGGGCAGCGAGAGCTATGCATTAATAAAAATGCTGGGCGGATGGGGTAGGAGAAGGAGAAGGGGTGGTTCTCTCTCCACGGTTGTTGCCCTGAGGCGTCGTCGTCGCCGTCGTGGTGCTCGACGTCCAACTAGAAACCCACCCTCTCCTATACCAACCCTTCACTCGACCTCGTTCCCTAGAACCACCCCCTGCCTCCCACCTCTTGCCCCCGTAGTTCACATTACCCCCTTTCGCTGTATGTTATATGTATAACACACCGCCTTCTCGAACCTCTTCCACCACTGTACTGCTTCTGCAGTAGGGCCAATTAAAAGCCAACTAACCAAACAACCCAGAGCCTGCTTCACTGCCTGCCTGCCACTAGTTCCCACCGTGCTCGCCTGAGCCGCATCGTCAATAAGCCACCGTCGCCGGTTCATAAATTTCAGCTATTCAGAGATGAAGTGCCCGTTTAGTAAAACCACTCCGATTGAGACTGCGCCAATTAAAACATTAGAACGTCGTCATTTTTTGGCAGCACGGAGCACATTTCTCTTAACTCCGTCTGTCTGCTAATGCACCTACATGATTAAAGCGACCGATAGAGCTACAGACATACTATAACAAAGTGATTAGCAGACTTTATGATCGTTAAAACATGTCTACTGCCACTTTGCAGAACACAGTAGTAAGGGTGCAATGTTCAAGAAACGCTGGTCGGTTTGAATCCCTTCTTTTACATGACTGTTCGTCTGTTGTCCATGAAAGGCCTTCCTTCTCTCAAGTGACATATGCGTCATAATGATACCAAGTCACGGAAGTCTGGTCGAGAATGCGTCTGATGCGCCGGGTTAAGTAAAAGTTGAGGATTGCACTTAGACCATGACATTTTAAATACTAATAAAATAAATGTTATCATTACTATTGCTTTTACTATTGCATATTCAAACATAAGGAACTATATTTCACCCATAGGTGCATTATTGTTATAGACTTAATATTTCAGGCGCAAAAAACTGCAAAATTAAAATTGGTGTAGAATACAAGAGGAGTCTGTCTGTTTGTGTGTCTGTCTGTCTGTCTATTTATTTATTTATTTAAAACAAAGAAACAAACTTCAGAAATTCCTTTAGTTCCTCTGATTTATTTCAAAGGATAAACAAAATCTGCTTTAAAAACCTATTGATTATCCTTCCAAATTCACACATTCGTCAAAATTAAAAAACTCTCTTCGCTCGTTCCTTAAACATTGACTCATGCAATGAAGTACAACATTATAAACTAGTTTCATAACATACATACGTACGTACGTACGTACGTACGTACGTACGTACGTACGTACGTACATACATACATACATACATACATACATACATACATACATACATACATACATACATACATACATACATACATACATACATACATACATACATACATACATACATACATACATACATACATACATACATACATACATACATACATACATACATACATACATACATACATAGTGTTTTGTCCAAGGGCAGGTTCTTCACTCCAAACCCAGCATTTTCCAATCTTTCCCATTTTCAGCCTTCCTCTTAATTTTCGCATATGATCCACATATCTTAATGTCATCTATCACCTGATATTTTCTTTTACCCAGAACTCTTCTTCCCCTCACCATTTTTTCCAGTGTTTCATAATATACTATTTTTATTTTTAGTTTTCTTTGATTTTTTAATATAATACTTATGTACTTCTTGTATGTAGATGGAACTACACCCGAACACGAGCTTTGCTTATGAGGATGTTTCTGATTTTTTGTAAGTTCTATGTACTTCTTTTAGTACAAATAAACGTGCAACAATATTATTACATAAAAGTTTATTCTTAAATTTTCATATAATAAACACATCTCAAAATCAAATTATATTAGAAACCAGATATTTCGTGCAGACTTTCTGAACTAAATTACGTTAAAAGTAGACAATTATTATGACATGGATGGTAAATATTTCAAGTAATTTTAGTGAAATTACTGATTGTAATTAGAGTGATTTTTTATAATCAAATGAAAAAATCAACATAACTAATTCTAAACTTTTGAGCATATGAAGTTGAAATATTAGTAGATTTTAAATTATTTGTTCCTTGCACACATATACAAGCACCATTAATGATCCATTTGCAAATGCCAACCACAACAAAAACTGTATTGCAACGACAACGTGAGCAGAGTCTATGAATATTGTGCGATATTCGTTATTGGCAGAAAAAGCCTCCTACCACTTATTTTGTAATATATCTTGGAAATAGAGTGACAGATAGTAGAAGAATAATTAAACATTGCACAGATATGTGAATAAATCAGGCAATTAGATCTTGATGCCTTAAATAGATTGTAAGAAGGCATAGTAAGTAACAGGATTAATATCATTAATAAATGATCCAGATAGAGAAAAACTTAAAAGTTTTTTCTTCCAAATTACACATCTATCCGCGGAAACTATTAAAATGATTGAGAATTTTTCGGGCGGGAGGTGACGTCCATATAACATTGAGCAGGAAAACTGTTGAAAACGATTGGAAGATCTTTAACAAACAGATCACCCGGGTGATTTATCTTCCATTTGCCATTTTGCCATTATGTTTAACGCTGACTGCATTCAGCAGTGATCTTGAGCGCCATACTGAATATTGAACGTTCATGATCTTCATAAGGAGTCCGCATAGTTATCTCTGTGGCAGCGCCTTCTGCCTTCAGACTAGTTCGATTAGCGGCGGGGTCAGAAATTTTCATGTAAAATTTCTACTTCGGGATTAGGAGAGGTCCCGGTGCACAACTTCTAATCACTAAATTGTGCACCAATATACCTGTCTTAAATCCCAAAGCTCTCCGCAGTCCATATGAAGAGAAGGCATATGTCATTGATGATAGTGATTCGTCCGTCGGATGGGAACGTTAAGCCTGGCGGCCCCCTTGGTGCTATTCGATAGGAGAAGGCTACGTGCCGACACAGGGTTTACCTTTCCTCAGCAACATCACCCTCACTCATTCCTTACACTACACTTACACATACACTCATCCCAGTACACGACATAACTCTACACAGATACACATCATATACAGCGTGGCCCGCCGAAGTGGTGTGCAAATTGAAAATGGGTATCATTTCTGCCATCTATCTGCAATAAGTGAAACCCGAATCACGCAAGTGAAGTGGGTAGGCATTAGATACACGCACGATCTTCATAGGATGGCGTTAGGATGACAATGATAAAATCCAAACTGGGTTCAGCTTTATGTATCATAAAATAATAATATAATAGAGGAAATTAATATAAGAAGAAATATAAAATTAGTGTTATCATTTATCACTTCCTACCAAATATCTTTAAGGATAGAATGATATTTACAGATGTAAAACTATCAACTTTCATCCATCTTTAATTCAGTCAGTACGAAAATCTAATTACAAAACGTGAAGGAAGACCGTAACAAATGAGTAAAAATAAACATATTTGAAAGAACTGTATTATGAAAAACTCTTGGCGTGAAGTGACGTATCCTATTACGAAGAATGAAAAATTTGTAATAAATAGTGAACTTTATTGCAAGAAACCGATATTAGGTCAAAATTAAAACCAGGCTCCTCGCACAGACTGAACATAATATCGATGGCCCAGTTCAGAAGGGAAAAAACTCAAAATTCAAAGTTATGATAAACCTGATTTTAAAGCTAGATGTTACTTGAAAATCGAAGAAACATTGTAATTACTTCAAATTTTGTTAATGACGTTTATATACAGGGTGATTCGGGAGTTACCACCACTCAAGGAGCATATTTCCGAAGACATTTTGAGAAAAAATTGCCAAATAAATTTGGGTCCTATTCTCAATGGTGTACTAATAATAATAACAATAATTCATTATATCAGTTCCGAAGCAACACAAATTTCTTTGATTAACGATTAAGTAATACATTTTGTTTAATTGAAATTTTACTTCTATATTTGTTTTCCTTATCAAGCTTGTTCCTCTGAATATGTGCATTCACTCTTCGCCCATTTTCTAGAAAGCCTTCTTCTTCCTCTCTTCTCATCTAAAGGCCTGTCTTCTTTGGTTCTTCTCACCATCCGATCTGCCTCTATTCTATCTGTATGTTCCAATAGTTTCTTCTGTCTTTAACAAATTAAGTGGTCTTATATCTTAATTTTTTTTATCTAATTTCTTTATTAGGTGTTCTGTCAAATAATGTTTACCCTTGAAGAGTCCCCAAAATTTCCATTTCATAGACTCTCAGTTTTCTTTAATTTCCATTGTATCAGCCCTAGATTCTGTTACATTTGCCAAAATTGATCTAATTGCTGTTTTGTAAATTCTTACTTTACTTTTTACTATCAAGATGCTGTTGCTCCAAATGATATCTTCCATGGATCCTAATACGTTAGTTGCCATGTAATTTTTATTTGAATTCTATACATTTAATCCCTAATAATAATGACAGATTTCACATTTCCTTTATACTTCTAATTTTATATTTTAAAATTGTTTTATTTTCGACATGAAAATAATTAGGGATATTAAAATTAACTAACATGAGTGAACTTAATATAACTGCCACACAAACTGAGCAGTCAAGATCAACTAAGCGGTTATATAGGGTAATGTGTGAAGAATAGGATTAAGTGTTCAGTGTTGAAATAAATAATACTTTCAATGTTATGATGCTACAATTAAGCTTTGAAAAATAAACAGAATTTAGTTGGCTTGTTCATTATACGTATTTTCCAATTTTCAGCAATTGGTTTTAAACCATCACACAAGAATTGGTTTGGTGGTGTGCTATTACGGAGATGATAAAAACTTCACTAAGATGATTTCGGAAAAAAAAAAAACGCGCATTCATTAAGACACTGGTTCAGTTCGCGATAAAATGGAATCGGGAAGAACAGAAATTAGTGCTATTCATGAAAGACAAAACCTAACTAGAGAAAACCCATTTATCAGTTAGCAGTGCTAATGGATAAGCGAACGCATGCAAATGCCATACAACACTGTATGGAAAATTTAACGCAAACTTCTGAAAATGAATCCTTATGAACTGCAAATGATGTTTCAATTGAAGGAAGCTAATTATGAAAAGAGATGAAACTTTTCATTACGTGTATTAGATCAGTTGAAAATTGCATACCATTTTCCTCTCAGTCGTGAAATCAATACCTATAATTGTGGAATATGGACAACACAAAATCCACGTGCCCAGACTAATCTCATTCTTAGCATATTCCATAAATCTTGATTACAGTGGAAGCTCTTAAATTCGACAAAAAACAAGTTCGACATCCTATAGTTAGACTGCTTACGTAGGAGAATTGGACACGCCCCTATACGGGTACTAAGAATGGGTTTGCCATTTGAATGGGAATTGGTCCTGTGTCTTGTAGTGATACTTTTGTTAAAGAAAAACAGAATATTTTATAGATTACGACATCCATATTGATTAATGATTTTAAATTAATGAATTCTTCTTTTTCTATTTGAGAATTGTGCCGTTTGTGAGACGGAACTGTCGAAACCCACTGTGGTACTAGAAGCGCATACACAAGTCTCAGGGCTGGCAGGAAATACAAGTACAGTACTGTATTCGTTGTTGGATAACCAATAAGAATTTGTATTCATTTCACCTGCCACATCCACTACCCTTATTGGACTGAACTTTCAATTCTGTTCAGTCGAACTTAGGAGAGTCCACTGTACTCATTGTTTTTGGCATTTATATTAGTTTTGATTTTTTCTTATAATTATCCGATATCTCCTTAATTTTTCGCTAAGAACATAATAATATCAGAGTGTCAGAGATTACGGAGGAAGAAATCGCGAATTGTGTGTGTGAACAACCGTCAATTCACGTAAAAATACTGAACTATGAAAAACATTGAACCAAACATGTGACATCTAGGATGGAGCCTTCAACGTTCAGAGCACAAACCAACGTCCTAGCATATTGCTTATTATTTGCAGAGTTCGGATTATTAACGCAGGGGTTGGACATGGGGCTCGTATTGAAGAACCACAAATTCATTCACTGTTTTGGGTGGAGACCCTCAGGGCGGACGTTCGCTGGGGAGATGAAAACTCATGTTGAAGGTCATTATTCAGTACACTCTGAATACGAGTTTATAGGTAGTGCTTTATTTAGCTTTCCTTTCAAACTACAGACCCCATTAAGAGAAAATGAGTAAGACACGACAAAAATTCGCTGAAGTCATTTGAACTTAATAAATCATAACAAATATTTGAAACAAAATTAAAATATTTCCAATACTAAAAGTGTACAAAATTAAAAAAAAACAATAATAAAAAATAAAGAAATTAACACTTTAGCATAAAAAATATTATGCACTGATTGAAAAATTCATGCACTAAGCAAGATTTAAACGGCATACATATTCATTGCTGGAGGAACATACTTTCGGCTGAAGCGGTATCTAAGACGTGAGGAAAGGTTGAGGATGAGCGAGGTGTTTCGATACTACAAACGAAGGGAAATAAATCATTAGGAAGATCATTCAGAAGAGTCACACGATCCAATCCTACATCATCTCATGTTGAATAATATGGTATATTTTATAATGGCGCTCTAAATTGATTTTCCAAAGAGTGTTCATAACTTTTCCGGAAACTAAACACTGTGTTCCATTTTGTACCTTCGACAAACAATCACGTCCCATAGACTATTCAATTAGATGAATAAGATTCGTTTAATATCACTAATACTAAATATTATGTAATTAACTCGCAGAAGCTCTGTTTATGCACATAAATGATAACTTCAGTTCTCCTTTCAAGCATTGCAATCGATATGTTGATCACTGACTTCAGTAAGACAAGAAAGTCAAGAGCTTCTAGAGGTTAGACAATCTTCAAAAAGTCCAGACGGCTGTAAAAGCACTGAGTATACTCTGTGGAAATGTACTAACTAAACCTCACTTTCGTGAAAGCATGCACTGATGAAGTATAGTCCTACATATCATCATAAATGTTGTGGAAGTGGATTTGTGTTATACAGAACTTAAACTTTATATCCTTTGACGGTATAACATTTCTAGCCACATACAGCACTTCATTGTTTTAACCTAATTCTGTGTTCCGTTGTAATCAAATTCATCGTATTTAACATTTTCAATCTTATAGACTTTGAAGGTAATTATTTAATATTTTACATCTTATTAATTTTCATAAGGAGTTATTTTTATAATGTGATCGGATGATGCCCGAAGGGGCGAAAGTACTCGTCAACATTTAATTTATTTTAGGTTATTCATATATAATAAGTGATCTTGTGACAGTGAATGCAGGATTTTATAAAATGAATTATTTTTGTACACAACTTGTCGGTTCAACGTATTCTCAAAATTAACCTTAGGATGCTCATTGTAAACCCCTTTTTTCTGAAAATAGTTTAATTGTAATTACTGGCAATTTATATATCTATCAGTGTCTCATAAGAATTAAATCTACCTTACATTCCAGCTCACATATATAACAGATTGCTCATCCATATGTTAAAATCGATAGCACTTTGAAGAGAACAACTGCCAGGATCGCCATCCGTCCGCCGTAAACGAACACGAGATGGCAGTACAGTCGCTAATGCAATTCAAATGGGAGTTATTACGTGATTCCTTATGTGACAACTAGATGACAGCATAGTACACCTGACAAAAATTGTTACCGTCAAAGCCTATAAGGCCGAGCAATCTGGATATATACTGTATAATCTAGGCTTACACTATTAGATCTGATATCCATGATTATACAACAAGGTACAATTACTGGCATTAAAAGATATCTCACCTACAATTTTATGTTCGTGTAAGAGAACTTTCTAACCACGGGATAGGTCAGAACCAAAGATACAAAAAATTGACAAACTTTGAAATAGTTCGGCTAGTTCTAAATAGATGGCATCATTATTGGGGTGGACGGTTAGAAATGTGTCGGGAAAAATTATTTAGATTAAGCATAAATTATTCTCATAATTGACAATATCAGCGGTTTCCCGCTATACCCAATGTTGTTTTATAATAAGCAGAGGGGGGTGAAATATTGAATTCTATAATGAGGTATATTTATGTACAATTGGCAACACTGACTAGTATCTTCGCCATCTATTCATAGAAGTAATAACTGAAGCAGCCACACTTATACCAACAAATTACCGATCATTATCGAATAGTAGGACGAGGTATCTTTGAACGCCAGTGTACTATTTAGACATGCCTACTGTCGAACTAACTAAAACGAAACGTAGTTTTAATGCTATGTCTCCTATGTTGTTTAATAAATTATCTCTCGAGGTTTTCACTGTAAAGTTTTGAGATATAAAACTGTACTGTTTCTTTGATTAATTAATAATAAACTGTATAATGTGAATTAATTTCTAAATTCTAATATTTACTCTTTATTAGTTTTTAATTTACATATAATAAGTCTTGACTGTATCCATAACATTATACTTAATACTCATGCCAATAAATAACCGAATAAATAATAGTAATCAGAACGTATTTTGGCATAATTCATGAAAAATGAATAATGATGGGTAACATAATTATTACAGTCACAAGCTATGTAGGCATATTTATGGCGCTGTGACGTTTCATAGCTGGACAATGCATGCAATACGCATAGAAACAGCTATGAAAGTTCATGAAAGCTTCTAAAACCTCGTGTTGATACTTAGCTAAGAGTATTCACAGTGCGTAAACCTGGGGAAATATAATCTCTAGCAAAGGCTCTGTTGAACTAACACGAAAAAGACAAGAGAGTCTAAGCATTATTATGGACTCAGGCAAGCAGGTAGCTAGCTAAGGTATAGAGGCTTGCCAAGCCAAGTAAGTAGGTGGACTATTTTATATATAAAACTTCTCGCAGTAGTGGTAGTAGGGTAAAATCCTTTTCCTCAAGCCTTCGTCTCACCCTCTTTTCTGTTCCTAACCAAGGCGTATCTCTATATTGCTCAGCCGCTTTATTTAACTAGATGATAATGCTATGCCGCTCGCGAACCCCACCTCCCCCCACACATCCCTACATGCAACCCCTTAGCTTCTCCCTCACTCACCCTATCTACTTGCTAGTTTTGAGTGAAGCTCTGCCGGTCACAGGCAGAAGTTTTAATCCATAGAGAAAAGCAGAGTAGAGTGAGGGAGTGTGGGGAAGAAACAAAAACAAAAGTGCAAAGAAAAAAATCTTCAAAATTCATCTTTCGTCAGTATACTCCTGTTCACTACTAGTGGATGCTGGCATTAAATCGTTATTAATCACAGACTCTCACTGTGGGCTCACGAGAGACACTGAATCTTACATGGGCAACGGAATTCTAGAAAATGAAACCAGAATAAATATGTGTGCAATATGCATTCCGATGTTGTTCGTCCATGAACGAACAGCCCTACACATGCGCCGAATAAATTTCGAATACTGTTATTTCAACTACAATACTTTAATTAAAGATCAGAAGTCATCCTTGATGGTCCATTAGTTCCATTACTTTCCATTATATCCGAGGTTCGTGTGTTCAAACCCATCCAAGGACGTTGTCACGTTCAACAATAAATATGACGTATTATTTTTTTTATTAATAAATGAATTTTGAACCTTCTTTGCGTCAGTAATTTTTGTCTTTACAAAAGGGTAGGCGTATTAGAAACAGTAGCTATTCGGTATCAACTGGACTTGAAAAATATTCACGTGAAATGTTTAATAACGTGTAAAATCTCAACAAAATATTAAACTTATACTTAATCAAAAATTGTATTCGCACATAAATGAGAGTTATTATTAAATATGGGGAGTATAAACACAGGAATAGTTAATAATTTCAAGGGAAAAATTGTTCCGGGGCCGGGTATCGATCCCGGGAACTGTGGTTCAACGTATCAGCGCTCTAACCAGAAACTCCACCAGACACCGTTTCAATTTTTACACTTACATCCATACAACTCGAGTGGCTGACAAGACGCCAGAGATCCACATCGAGTGCACACAAACTCTGTGTGACTTGGATTTTTGGTTTTATATTAACGTACCTACAGTAACAGTCACACAGAGTTTGTGTGCACTCGATGTGGGTCTCTGGCGTCTTGTCAGCCCACTCGAGTTGTGTGGATATAAGGGGAAAAATTGAGACGGTGTCGGGTGGAGTTCCTGGGTAGCTCAGTTGGTAGAGAGCTGGTACGTTCAACCAGAGATCCCGGGGTCGATACCCGGCCCCGGAACAATTTTTCCCTTGAAATTATTCAAGTCTGCTTCACAGGGAGCTTTACCTGAAAAACTAGACTTGCACAGGAATAATTAATTTGACATGATCTAATTCTAAAGTACTTAATTGTGGTATTAATAAACTATATGAATCCAGTTCTCTGTAATGACATATTATTACAATTAACAAATTTAAATAACTCGTTGCCGTCATATTGATGTGTGGATTGTTTACATTATTATTTGCACTGTCGTCTCGAGACTAGGCCTCATGAAATGAGGAAGCGATTACGAAGTACAGAGCGGTCGCGTCACGCTTGATCCGAAGAACGCGAACGGAAGCAAGTCTGTAGATCGCGAAGTAAAACGTGGTACTTATATAACTTTCATTCATTAATGGTATGCACGCATCATTTTATTTCATCAACCTGTGTTACTGTAGTTGCTTAAAGTAGTGTCCATTCACTCGACTTTCATTGTCATGTGGCCGTAATTCTTGGTCTACAGTAATTCTGTAAGGTTTCAATTTTAGAAGTTTAGAAGCCGTATGAGCTGAAACCTTTGATACGCCTACTTTTTATGCAACACGACGTAAAGATTTATTAGGAGAACGTTGAAGTGATGCACCAATATCATCAACCTTTGCTTATGTTAGGACCTTTCGTTTTGGCCTACGAATTTTAGAGTTATGCGATCGCGTTTCTGTTAATCTAATGACAAGGTTTCGAACTGTACCTCTACTTAGAGATCGAATATCGCGGAATTTCTCTACAAATTGCCTACACACTTGTCGGCATGAATCTGTTTTGATGTAAGTTTTGTGCATAAATATTCACTGTTGTAGAGTAAACTTTTCAGCCGGCGCGGCATTTCAAATTATCTAAAAATCTAATTTAATACACAGCACACACAATTCAAATGTATTTAAAAGTACACAATCATATACATATTCTATCACTAACATCTGAGATTGTACTAAGGTATGGCAACGACCGGTAACATACAGACCCTCGCAGCCTTGAAACATGAAGCAATCAGCTGTTGGGATCTTTCGGCGTTCTTCGGATCAAGCGTGACGCGATAATACTCTCCTCATAAACTTCAAATTGTTACATGAACTTGATACAGATGATGATCTCAAAAGATATGAGTTTGCTCATCAGTTTGAGTTAAGAGAAAAAAAAATAGACTAAAGCATTAATGCGAGAGCTGTGCTACGGTTCGCGGAACTATGAGGATCCGAGTGCGCGCAAGAAGCGGTATAAGTAGCAACGATTTTCAAGTCAACATATTTCGTGAACGAGGAAAAATCGAAACGAACAACTATCACCACGTTTCTTAACGAACGAAAATAGGCCTCAATATTCATTTTCATTAAATTCAAGCATCACGAATAATAATAATAATAATAATAATAATAATAATAATAATAATAATAATAATAATAATAATAATAATAATAATAATACTAATAATAATAATAATAATAATCATAATCATAATAACAATGATGAGCAAATATCACACAAATTTTGTCTGTAATGTAATATACAAATCTATTCAACGCGGTACATCGGATTCCAGGATACCGTAGGCGCCTAATTGCATGAATATCTCAACTAGCAATAATTTTCTAAAACTAATTCAATTTTTTTTATAAAAATCACAAAACTGTGTTTCAATACCAGTGAGCCAAACTTTAAAAATAGAGACATAAAGATAGAAGTCCTAATTTCAGTAAGCAGCAAATGCAGTGTTGCTGTTAATAAAGCTGTTCTATTTCGTGAAAGTCTTTCAAAAAGTAAACAGACAGAACCGTTCTAAAACAAATTGGTCATTTCTGCGTATGCACAAAAATATAAACTGCAATGTCGTCAGTTTCAGTGAAGAATCCGTCTGAAGTAAAAAAAAAAAATCAATTACAGAACAGAATTTTCAGAATGCAAAAGCATTGTTCATGATTTATTTGTTGATATCCCAGTCAGAGAAATTGATGAAATTTACATTATAAAACACACGGCATAATGCTGATAATGTGACGAAAAAATACTGTAGCTAAACATATTTTGTCGTTGTTAACAATAATAAATTACTATCCACTGTCAAACATTAATAGCTATATTAAAAATTATAGAAAATATTAAAATAATGAATACAACTGAAGTTTCGCTACTCATGAAAATATTTCAATGAATTATATCAAAATAAAATTAAAAACAGTATTAAAAACTTTCACTGCAATATTGTGTAATATCAAGTTTATGTAACACTGTTAGAATATTGTGAAGCATTATTAATATGCATTGTATACATCCAAGAGTAGCCTACGACCAAGCATTCAGCTTTATCGGTGAATATTACTTTCATTAATACCTGACGTCATTCTTAACATTCGCAGAGTGCATTTAACATCAGATCTGACAAACTTATAGATGAATTGTAGTAGACAATAATTTAATTGGGAATATCCTTTTAAATAGTAGGTAGTAGTAATAATAATAATAATAATAATAATAATAATAATAATAATAATAGTAATAATAGTAAAGGGCAAAAACGTAAGAAAATTGTGCGATTGCCTCTAATATACTGTACATGTGGACATAAAAGTAACAGATACAATATTCGGTTTTGTGGGTCGAAAAAGTGAGATGTTGGCGAGAAAGATGGAGTGAAATCGGATTTTGATCTAACGTTCTATGGGCAACAAAACGGAGAATATGTTGAGGTGTATTGATAAAAACTTTAAAGGTTACGGTATCGTTTACTGAAAACCATGTCCCTGTATCTAGCATAGTTTTTGAGTAATAAATTTGATAATCAGGGAAAGACTTTATGTTCAACCTATGATATAAAATTTTAATTTATTTATAGTCGTTTTAACTTCTAGGTCATATCGCGACTATCTGTAGTTTAATGTTGGGGATGCTTGTTGCTGTTGTACTGAGTCTAATATGTCGTGGTAATTGGGGTCCAATCCGGTATTCGCCTTTATGTAACTAAAAATTATTTATATTCCGTGAAGGAAAACCACAGGAATAACTCTACCAGAAAGGTCCGCATCGGAAATCGAACGCGGGACCTCCAGAGTGCGAGTCCAATGCGTTACCATTGAGTTACTTCGCTCGATCAACTTTATGTCCTGCAATGTTCCGGATGAAGGCTCAATACCGCTTTGACAATGTTATCATAAAATCTTACCATATGACGTTCTGTATTATCGTAGATAAATTCAAATATCGACATAAATAAGATATACATGGATGTCTGGAGTATGAACTATAGTTGAATCCCGGTCGGAGCAAGTTACCTGGTTGAGGTTTTTTCCGGGGTTTTCCCTCAACCCAATACGAGCAAATGCTGGGTAACTTTCGGTGCTGGACCCCGGACTCATTTCACCGGCATTCTCACCTTCATATCATTCAGACGCTAAATAACCTAGATGTTGATACAGCGTCGTAAAATAACCCAATAAAATAAAAAATAAAATGAACTATAGTCCGGGTCAGCTTACTTAATACCCTAAGGGTGAAACCTAACCATTTTCCCCCCTATTCTTACATATGCTAGTGGATTATAGTGATTTTCTAGTTCTCAGGTTGAATTTTATTTTACAAACTTCGTTTCGAATTTCGGATACTGGCAGTTATTTTCTAAATGTTATGTTGGAAGCAATAACTTCGGTTTGCAGTAAAGTAAACTGATGAAAATGCAAGTACCTAGGTTTGTGAATTAATAATTAATTAGTAATACCGGTATCAATATTAATGTCAATACACATTCAGCTCTGTTGCGTTTCGATTCCAATTCAACTCTATATTCAGGTAAGTGCAATTAAATAAGAAATAGCTTATAAACCTACTTCGTATGAAACATGCACGTAAATATATTTGACATTTTAATGAAATTCTTTCGTGTTTAGATTTTTATTAAAATGTCCAAGAGAGGAAATAAGCATGATAGAGACTTCTCCAAGAAAGAAAGTTCTTCTAAGTATTTTAAGTAGGACTAAGCTATAGATTTTAAAGTGGTATTCTGTTTTCGGAATTTGTACTAATCATTTCACGTGATCAAACTACACTTTTAGGTAAGATCTCGTGAATCGTAAACTGTTTAGTTAAAGCAATGAATTTCATGTTGCCAGACAAAATAATTTTTAATATTAGATCATACTAATCCTAATTACCAACATAATATGCGAGAAGTCCTGGAGGAAAATATACTATTTGAAGAGTCCACTGCAAGAATGATGGATGCCACTTTCTTGTCGAAAATGAAACAAGACTGTCAATGCACAGCTTAAGACATATGGAATGTACATAGAGAGTTATATGGCATTAACACTGATAGTCATTGTCCAGTAATGACCGGAAAATCTCAGTTAAGCTTTGAGCGCTAAGCATTTCAAACTTTCAATTGCGTCTCCTGCAAAATGTGTTCCAAATGACATCCATCATTCTTGTAGTGGACTCTTCATTTCATAATTTATTGGATCATTCAGAAAACACCCCGCAACATAAAGATGAGATGTGGTAAATAAGTAAGACTTTGTTATTGTTAATTACTTTATTATTATTATTATTATTATTATTATTATTATTATTATTATTATTATTATTATTATTATTATTTCAGTACGTAGCATTGTGATTTTTCCCTCTTTGGTGATAACTGGTATTAGTTGGCAACACTGAAGAGACGACCACATTAGACTTTTAGGAACTACATTTACGTGATTCTCACTATAGAAGCTACACGGCTATACGACTATACCTGTGTATACAGACTGCTAAAGAGTTACAGAAACCGTGTGTACTGCCAAGAGAGTGAACCTTGAGGGTTGGAAGCAGACTGTACCTAGGCGAAAATAGGATTAGACGCAGAAACCTGACGCCTTCTTGTTTTCCACGTGTATGATGAAGTTTGCCGAAAAGTGTTTAAAAGTCCAAACACACAATGCAGCGATCCCGCATGTAGGCTGTTAATACGAACAGGTAAGTGTGTCCTCCAAGTTGCTTCATATTCTGCGGGCTTCTTCAGTTGTCGAGGATGAAAATTAAAGTCGCGACGTGCGGATTCGCGCCACCATCGTCCCATTTTCTTGAAACAATATCGTCAACACTACATTATATTCAAAATGTCACGTCCTACTTCAAGTGTCTTATGAATCCCATGGGGAAAGTCATTTATTTTCTTTGAAGTAATTTTAAAACTGTAGCAATCATACTCGTAATGGCTATATTATAAAGTAATATATTAATTAATTAATTAATTAGTTAATTCATTCATTCATTGTTCTGCTCAAGGACAGGTCTTTCACTGCAAACTCAGCTTTCTCCATTCTCTTCTATTTACTGCCTTCCTTTTTGTCTCATCATATGATGCATATATCTTCTCTTCTTAGTTGGTTATTTAACGACGCTATATCAACTACTAGGTTAGCGTCGATGAGATTGGTGATAGCGAGATGGTATCTGGCGAGATGATGCCGAGGATTCACCATAGATTACCTGGCATTCACCTTACGGTTGAGGAAAACCTCCTGTTTCTATTATGTATTGTACATACGAGTAGATGGCTTGTGTTCAAGAAAATGATTATAGATTTTGGGTATACCAGCAGGCGTTGTTACTGTTCTATTCCTGTTTCTATTATTTATTGTAGATTGCTTGTGTTCAAGTAAATAATTACAGATTTTGGGTATACCAGCAGGCGTTGTTACTGTTATGAATTCCTATTTCTATTATGTATTATAGATGGCTTGTGTTGAAGAAAATGATTATAGATTTTGGGTATACCAGTAGGCGTTGTTACTGTTGATGAATTCCTGATTCTATTATGTATTGTAGATGGCTTGTGTTCAAGAAAATGGTTATAGATTTTGGGTATACCAGCAGACGTTGTTACTGTTGTTGAATTCCTGTTTGTATTATGTATTGTAGATGGCTTGTATTCAAGTAATTGATTATAGATTTTGTGTATACCAGCAGGCATTGTTACTGTTGTTGAATTCCTGTTTGTATTATGTATTGTAGATGGCTTGTGTTCAAGAAAATGATTATAGATTTCGAGCATACCAGCAGGCGTTGTCACTGTTGAATTCCTGTTTCTATTATATATTGTAGTTGGCTTGTGTCAAGAAAGTGATAACAGATTTTGGGTATACCAGCAGACGTTGTTACTGTTGTTGAATTCCTGTTTGTATTATGTATTGTAGATGGCTTGTGTTCAAGTAAATCATTACAGATTTTGGGTATAACAGCAGGCGTTGTTACTGTTGCTGAATTCCTGTTTCTATTATGTATTGTAGATGGCTTGTGTTCAAGAAAATGATTATAGATTTTGGGTATACGAGCAGGCATTGTTACTGTTGTTGAATTCCTGTTTCTATTATGTATTGTAGATGGCTTGTTTTCAAGTAAATGATTATAGATTTTGGGTATACCAGCAGGCATTGTTACTGAAGTTGAATTCCTGTTTCTATTATGTATTGTAGATGGCTTGTGTTCAAGTAAATGATTATAGATTTTGGGTATACCAGCAGGCGTTGTTACTGTTGTTGAATTCCTGATTCTATTATGTATTGTAGATGGCTTGTGTTCAAGAAAATGGTTATAGATTTTGGGTATACCAGCAGGCGTTGTTACTGTTGTTGAATTCCTGTTTCTATTATGTATTGTAGATGGCTTGTGTTCAAGTAAATGATTATAGATTTTGGGTATACCAGTAGGCGTTGTTACTGTTGTTGAATTCATGTTTCTATTATTTATTGTAGATGGCTTGTGTTCAAGAAAATGATTATAGATTTTGGGTATACCAGCAGGCGTTGTTATTGTTGTTGAATTCCTGTTTCTATTATGTATTGTAGATGGCTTGTGTTCAAGAAAATGATTATAGATTTTGGGTATACCAGCAGGCGTTGTTACTGTTGTTGAATTCATGTTTCTATTATTTATTGTAGATGGCTTGTGTTCAAGTAAATGATTACAGATTTTGGGTATACCAGCAGGGGTTGTTACTGTAGTTAAATTCCTGTTTCTGTTATGTATTGTAGATGGCTTGTGTTCAAGAAAATGATTATAGATTTTGAGCATACCAGCAGGCGTTGTTACTGTTGAATTCCTGTTTCTATTATATATTGTAGTTGGCTTGTGTCAAGAAAGTGATAACAGATTTTGGGTATACCAGCAGACGTTGTTACTGTTGTTGAATTGCTCTTTGTATTATGTATTGTAGATTGCTTGTATTCAAGTAAATGATTATAGATTTTGGGTATACCAGCAGGCGTTGTTACTGTTATATACCTGTTTCTATTATATATTGTAGATGACTTCTGTTCAAATAAATGATTATGTATTTTGACTAATGTTTATGATATTGGTGATGCTGTCAAAGTAGACAGAATGTTAACATCAGAAACAGCAGATACTTTTTCAAATCAGACACGTCGAGGTCGTCACAAGTTCAACTGCGAGACGATAGTATACTGCGTGCGTAGTATACATACTACAGCTCTGTAACTTCCATTCCAGCAATTGTCTTAATATTTCTCTCTTTTTACGTTACCAGCTTCCTGTTCTGTCATCTCTATTCTCTACCTCTTTCCACTACATGTTTCCTTTATAATAAATCCCGGCACTAGACCCCCAGCATTCTCAAGTCTTCTCAGTCTTCCCTTTTTACAGAGGTAAAGTGAAACTTTTGGCAATTTGTGGGGCTGTTTTCATGGGTTTAGGTCTCAGGAGGAGAAGGTGAAGGAGGGGGAAAGTACGTGTGTTGGCAACGACGGTATATAGGGATGACGAAGAGGTAGAAGAGGAAACGAAATGGTCTGAAAAGGAGGTGGAAGGGAGAAGTAGCCGAAAGAGATTTGCTACTAAAGAGAAATAGTAATACTGTGATATAATAGGCATTGCAAGGCTTTGTGTAAACTATATACAGAGAATCACGGATGAGGGAGAGGAGGGGGAGAATGAGGGAATCCTCCCCATACTACAGTCCCGTAACGTAACATAAGTTACAACTCCTTGAAATATGATGAGTTTTGCGAGAACCCTGAGCCAATTATTTTGTTCGTGGTCCAGTTTGCATGCGAATAGCCCACAATGAGGCAGCAACCAGACTACATGTGTCGTCATAGCAACGAAAACTGGTAACATCAGTGCTTACGTATTTAGGATATACGAGTAGTTTAAGGTATTGCTGTCTGGGGGAACTACAAGAGGTGGTAAATGACTGAATGAGTTGGCAAATAAATGTACAGGCCCCTCCATCTAAGCCATTGCTCCTATTTAGCCTCATATTCTTCCGAGATTTGGAGACTAACACGTTCTGCTTATATATCATGTCAGAAACTGCCGTTTATATTGCGGTATTTAAAAGCTAGTGCAGTTAAATTTTATAGGTCTCAATCTCTTAATCGGGCTTCTTTGACATGGTTCATACTTTCTAAAGCAACAGGTTGTGTATTAGGATTCAAAGTTTGCAACCACATTCATGACTAGGAAGGAATTCAAGAAATATCTTATTTATAAATACAGTATAAATTAAACAGTATAGGATAATTCGAATTGAATTTCTGTTTAAACTCATGATAAAAATTCATATATAATTATACTTTTTGGTGTTCGTGCGAGGCGCGTCCAGGAATTAAGTTTCCCTGGGGCCGTTTACAGAAAGAAAACACAATTTAATGGAAAGATTAATTGGAAACGATACAGCAATTATTCAGTTATTTTTCAACATATTCCCAACCGGAATTAAGACATTTGTCATACCGTGAGATCTACTTTTGTATCCCTGTGTTGTAGAAGTCTGTCGCCTGGGATCGGAACCAGTGTGTGACAGCCGTCTGCACCCCTCTGTCACTGTGAAAATGCTGACCAGACAGGAATTTCTTGAACTGTAAGAAAAGAGGTAATCGCTGGGAGTGAGATCAGGGCTGTAGGATGGAAGTTGTGTGTGGTGCCGTATGTGGCCAAGTGATTACCATCGTATACTCATGTATACGAAACCTCTAATTCAAAAGAAAGTATCGCCTGGCGCTGCGATCTACGCGGAGAATATACTGTACATCGATGCTGATATCATCACTTGACAGGACAAGAATAGTCTCAGAACCAACTGACAATTCCCATGCCCCTGACTGGGAACAGATTCAAGCTACAGAATGTATGAATTCGATGAAAGTAACGCTAGCACATCGGCTAGGATAACGATAATATATAGGGGTTCTTACGGTCTCTCGGACATAACGTAGCAATAAATTTTGTACTTTTATATATTGAAACAATAATAAAGTTAATACATTTTTAAGATTACAATATTCATTTTTCATATTGGCAGCAAGTAGTACTATGACCAAGTTGTCATTGTAACGAACATATCACGTCACGAAAAATACTTGTGACCAACTTACCATTGTGACGAACAAATATTGTGTTCAGCAGGTAATGTGATCAAATTTTCATTGTGACGAACTGCCAGTGACTAAACTAGCATGTGACGAAACGTCCTAGATTGATATCAATTACAAGATTATTTAACATAGACAGAATTTGTAATAGCGAGATGATATTTAACGTGATATGGACGAGAATCCGCGATAGTTTACCTAACATTCTCATTAAAGTTGGAGAAAAACCTCGTAAAACACGAGTTAATTAGCCCAAGCCGGAATCGAACCCACGACCGAGAGCAGCTTCGGATTTTCAAAGGTGCTGCCGCATGAACTAAGACGGTGGCTAAAAGTAGATATACAAGGTGCAATCAATATATTTCCGAATTCGACTTTAATTTATTGTACTGTTAAATATACGCGCATGTCACTGAAGATCCATGCCTTGAGTAAGTCTATAAGACAGCGTCAAATTGTCTTTGAAAGAGCTGAGCTTCTATACATGATTTTGTGCAAATATCTCAAGGAGCTATTGCCATTTTTCCTGGAATCTCTCTATATAGCCTACGTCTCATGGCTATTCTTCTTTTCTGCCTTTCAGGTGAAGCAGTTAGTATAGATTTCAGGGTTTTCCCTGGTGCTAGATAACTTCTCCGTTTCCTATATCCTGTGTGTGTTGCCTACATTCAGGGCAGTCCGGAAACTTGTTGATTGACATTTGTACATTGGACATTTTCCATTTCCAGTACCTAATAGAAAAGATAGTCACGAGATTTCGTAGACTGGCTCTATTTACGTCTTCAGCTAAAGATCTTTCGTTACTAAAATTGGATATGTCCAATCTACATGTCTTCTAGAAACATTATTTTAAAACCATATTTGTTTAAAATATCTGACGATCTAACCAGCGATAATATCAGAAAAGACCTTCAAAGTAATAAATTTAGTTTTGAACAGCTCCTTCTTCTTCTTCTTATTATTATTATTATTATTATTATTATTATTATTATTATTATTATTCTTATTCATTTACACTTCACGACGTAATGCATATCGTACTTGTTTTCATTTTTTTTCTCTATTACCCTACATATCTTGTTCATCTGTTGGACTATGTACATAAGGTCTATGCTACTTTTGGTACATGAGTATGTTGGCCTATTACTTTTACTCATTGTGCACATTAACTAGAGACTAAACATTTTGTAGGCATCCAAAGATAAAGTGTCACGTTGCATAATTTCACTGAAATAATATCTTTAACCTCTTAAAATTCGAACAGAAGTTCCCAATAAACTATCAATTTAGGTTATTCAGTTCAGGAACTTCAAGCAGCATAACCGTATGAAGAAATTCCCTTTTTTTCAAATTCGTCACAAGTTGAACAATGGAAGCAAAGAGAACAAGGGGAATACAAGGAGAACAAAGGATGGGGTTGTATTTTAATTTGACGATAATTTTCCAAGTTACTACAAAAACATCCAATGAGGAGAAAGACGGAGTTCTACGTCAAAATCCAAATAGTTTATGGAATGAGGTAAAAAATCCCGTCAGGGTTATGGATACTGTCGTCAGAATATGAAATGCTCATTTCAATGAAAGAAAGTAGGCTATGTCATGGAGTGCGATATTCACGTCACAATTTCATGCATTTAAATGTTACTGACAAATCTTCCACATGTTATTGACTATGAACTCAATTTATAATTTAATCTCTCTTGGGACTGAGGTAATTCGTATCGAATTCAAAGTGAAATGAAACAAGTTTAGTAGCACAACACATTATAATCCTAAGTGCAATGTATGTAGGCTATGTAATTTAGGAGATACGTGTGTTTCACTTATCACGTATTTACTTCAAACACGAATTAAACACACTCCTCCTTTCTATATTGTATAAAGCTGCCCCCGGTGGTGTACTGGCTACAATTCTTGCTACTCAATTCAAATTTCACGGTTTCGAAACCTGCAGAGTACAATGCAATTTTTTCCACTGCTGTGGAGTAACAGTCCAGGCCGTGAAACGAGCGGTCCCGGGTTCAAATCAGAGTCGTAGTACCAGTGCAGTGAGTAAGTTGACAGCGAAATGAATGTAGTGCTGAAAGGTATGAATATATCAAACTCGTGGGTTTTAATTCGAACTTAGGGTTAAGATACACATTATATTTATTTTAAATATTATTTTAAGTGATCGTGCTTCATTTAATTTAGAACGCTCCTTGTTATTAATAGTGTTACTATTAATATTATTATTAGTATTATTATTTTTATTATTATTAGTATTATTATTACTTTATTATTAATTGTATTTTTTATTAATTGTGTTTATTATTAACTGTCTTTATTGAGTGTAATTAGTTACCACTGCCACCGAATATTTACCCATTAGCAGTGTGAATAAATACACACACACACACACACACACACACACACACACAAAATCCTTGGTTGACACAAGTTACATGACAGAGTATTTCTTGGGTTTTCCCCTCAACCAATTAAGAGCAAATACTGGGCAACTTTCGACGCTGGATCCTGGACTTATTTCGCTGGCATTACCACCTTCATCTCATTCAGACGCTAGGTAAACATAGCACTTGCTAAAGCGTCATAAAATAACAAATTAAAAAAAGAACGCTGGAATTTTAAGGATGATAAAAACTCTTCAATATGTTTCTTTCTGAAATGCAGTACATATGGGAACTCCTACTACTGAATAACACGGTTATAATCATAAAGAGGCCTTCATTTCTTACACACGTCGAAATTAAACTCTGCTAGACATAGTCTTGAATATTATCCTATCGTAAGGAAAATGACTTCTGTTTCAGAGATCATTATATGTCAAAAATACTATTACGCATACTTCCAGACTAACAGCATAGGAAGCTATTTTTGGCTCGGCTTTGCTCGACTCGACTCGACTTTTCGAGACCCAGACCAGACTCATACACCTACGAACATTTGCCAGTGTGCACCTTAATACTGAGTGTTCAGTTCAAAGTGTGTCATGGCTCGCTGTATACCGTCATGTGGCTAGTCGATGAGCCTAGAGAATTCAATCTTCCTACACTTCCGCAGAGGTGTATTACTTATGTGCCAGAGAAGTTGCCTAGCAAGTACGGCGTTCATTCAGAAGAGCACTTACCGATACGTACGGTAACGCATGTAGTGGAGAGGGTTAAGACGATTACTTACGTATTTGTTGACATTAACTTCGACGGTCAACATGGACATGGCACATTTGATTTGTGTTGTGGAATGTTTCCGTACGCAACCGATGATAACAAATAGCCTGCGTACGACTTGACCGCGCAAAACACAGTTCGAAAGAGGTTATGGTAGCACACAGACCGTACAGACCGACATCTGTTGCTAAGACGTTCAAGTTATACCGTACACGTTCTCAAGTTCAGATTGAACGCCTTGATTAATAGGCAACTTCTCTGACACAAAAGCTGGAACTCGCTTCAAATCGCTGACTCATCAACAGTGACGTCATGACACACTTTGAAATGAACACCCAGTATTCGATTGTTGTTCCTAACCTACAGGTGACCTAAGTGGTAATCGTGAAATCCATGCTGACATGACTACCAGCTGTCCTCAGTTCTGACAGAATCACGACCCATCCCCCAGACGAGTAGTTTATACGTTCTGGAGTCCGGAGCCCCAAACCCTTAAACCCTATGTCAGCATCGAAGATCCTTACTATCCTCAAGACTTCACCTAATTGTTAGCCTATTTTTGCTGTTGCAGATGGTAGTTTAAATAAGGAGGAGATGAGGAGTGTTGGTGTTGTGAAAGAGGGACTTTCGGGAACACTTGGCTAATTAAATGTAATTAAGACACTAGTTTATGGATTTAAATCACTTGGAATATATACATACTTACTATTATACAGTGGAAGTGAAATAATCCTGCAGATTGAAAGGGACGATAGGGTACATTTAAATGAATAGGAAACATATATTACGTTTTGTGATTAAATACACGATTAATTAGAAAATTAAGGTGGAAATTTCAGCAGTCTGACAACAGTGCCGCTAACACACGCTCTTTCTTCTCGTAATACAGATGTAAAAGGTCAACGAACTGTGATCTGTCTCGCTACTTTCCACCTCCCTCTCTGGCTAGGACGTTGTATTCTGCTCGCATCGGTCAAAGGCTTCAAATTAGTGGTTTTAAAATTAAATTTACATGAAAACCGTCCATGTTTTTTAAATACGCCAGAGGGATAAACGATTCTTTATTAACTTTCCTATCGAAATGGGCAAAAATCACGATCCTACTCACAGTAGTTACAGAATAAGAGGGTGTTAAACATTTGGGAAAACAATTTTTTTTCTGAGAAAACTATGAACTTTCTACAAATATGATATTAAATTTTTTTGTTACATACAAGATGAACATCCTCTAATTGAAGTTCTGGGTGACATGTATCTCTATTATCAGGCAGTACAACTCACTTGACGATATGTGTCAGAGGAAGAACAATTGTTTGTATCAGAGTGCTGCATTGGAATTAAATCGCACGCTTGAACTCTGTCGAGTGTCGCATCCTCGAATGAGATACGATCGGTCATGATACGCTCGTAATAAATAGAAGCACAGTACAAGGTCATCTCACCGATATGTCTTATCTTGTATGGAAGGCGACAGATAATATACACCTATGTTTTGCTCACACGGTAAAAATAAGGCTTTATTTTCTGCGTTTATGACAAACGTTTAATGGAACAGTCAATGGAGCGTACCAAAACAGGAACATAAAATAGTATGAAAAACTTCGATATACAGTTATTATTGCTAATTAATAATTATTCAATATTTGATTTACCACATATATAATATGATACGTCCATACATAATGTTCCGCCTATATATTGCGACAATGTAGAAACGTTTTACAAAATATTATTGATATAGCAGTAGATTAATAACAATATTAGTACAGAGATAACGTCACAGAAAATATAATAAAACGAATAATCATGCTGCACAACTGTTACAGACGCAAAGATTGATACACTAATTATTAGAGATTATGATGATGATGATGATTATTATTATTATTATTATTATTATTATTATTATCATTATTACTAGAAAACTTGATACAGTTCTTGCATTATCGTGAATGTGTTCTCCCTTCATAATAATTACATTTACATCCAATAACATCTATCAGAAGTGGCAAAAACAAATTCACTTCTGTGTGGGGGGAAAAAATACATTTACCTACAACATGTATATTACATTTTAAAGCAAGTTTTGTAGTTGTACTATGGAGAGATTAGTTAAACACTGCAAAGTTTTGAAATGATAACAATCTATGATGTTACTACACAGTTCATCACTGTAACAAGAACGAATGTCTAACACTCGGCTTATACCGTTAGAGGATTTATCGCTCGTGACAATTTTACCCATTATGCCTGTGCGCCACCTATCGGATTATGCTATGAACTACTTGGCGCTCGAGCGAAAACGTCCGATGCAGACCTCTGGTTTGTATGCATCTGAAGTCCGAGTAGTGTAATATGTAGCTAGTCGGCGATGTATGCAATGGAGGGGGAAAGAAACTGGCCAGTCTACCCCATTATCTCCTGCCTCATAAGGGGTACTTTTTGGTATCACTTGTGAGGTTCAGACCTGTATTCGGACAGTTGACTAAACAACAAGATGAACAATTCGTTATGAAAATCTGCAGGGTTTTTCACTTCCACTCTGTATTTCATTCCTTCGAAAAATAAGCCGCAGGATATTTCGAAAGATGTTGGAATAACCAATTTTTGTTGTACTGATGAGGTTGGCGGATTCTACCGAGGAAGATGAAGTTGAGGACGATCATTTTATTAGAGGTAAAAGGCCATTTAGAAACACTAGCAGAAAAAATTATGACAATCAAATACAAATAATGATAGAAGTACCGAACAAAACTATTTACTAAGAGGTAGGCAACAACAAAAACTTAACTTTCCTATAATCAGAAAATCCGAAAAAAATTAATCTGAACAAGAAAGATGTATTTAGTAGTAAAATTCCTTGTTTATAAAGACAACATCAAATTAATTTGTATATTTCAAGATTTTAAATTTCAGTAAGCTTACACATAAAATAAATTTAATAAAAAGTAGAATAGTATTAAACGAGAATGTGAGCATGGAAAATAATGTTGTAACTGTAATTGATATTGATTTACGTAATTAATATGTCAAGTATGTTTACATGTATGATGCAAGATGTATAAATAAGCATATAACTTGCTGACAAGCATGTAGCAGGAATTTAGACTGACCTACTGTACTCACTGAGAAATACCGATTCAGCTACTGCAGAGTGCTGGCTATATGTCAACAACTGCTAACCTGGATGCAGCATGATAACACTGAATAATTAGTTAACATGCATAAGTGAACCTATAATTATTCATGGTAGATAATTGTGAAAATGAGCAGATAAATAAGTTTTAAAGTTTTAATGGTTATCACGATTGGTTTAAACATGCACTAAAATTAGATGTCAGTGCAAGTTTGAACAATTAATTACCGAGATTTGCGATAAATTAATTAGTTTAGGAAATTGTATATTTATTATGTATGACTACTTTTGTATATAGATAATTTTTTTTAATTATTAAGTTTGTACTTTTGTGAACTAATATAAATAAATCTATCACTATCACCAATTTTGGTTGTAGATGGAACAGAGCAATTTATTCGAATCCTGTTTCGGCAAGCATAATTTTGTACAGAACAGGCAAGGCGACCTGACGTCTCAGAACGTGAGCGTATTTTTCATACAATTTATCCTCAATGAATCTGCTTCAACAAGTGCTAAAAGTAAAGCAAACTAGATGCCCAAGTCAAGAAGTGAAACAATTTCTTCCCTACTCGTCAAATACACGTGTTCCTTCTACCGGGCTCAACGAGCTGATCTTGATGCCGACGTCAGCGTACCAATGATGCAAATGAGTCTCTCTTCGAAAGATGTTGGAATAACCAACTTTGGTTCAGATGGAACAGAGCAATTTATTCTAATCCTGTTTCGCAAAGCATAATTTTGTACATAACAGGCAAGGCGACCTGACGTCTCAGAACGTGAGCGTAGTTTTCATACAAATTGTCCTTCGTTGGACCTGCTTCAATAAGTGCTAAAGCAAACTAGATGCTCAAGCCAAGAAGTGAAACAATTTCTTCCCTACTTGTCATATACACGTGTTCCTTCTACCGGGCTCAACGAGCTGATCTTGATGCCGACATCAGCGTATCAATGATGCAAATGAGTCTCTCTTAGAAAAACTACCCCAGCAAGTTTTGAAAGTAAGGTGGACGGCAAGCCGGACACCCAGTTCTGAGACGAATTGGAGAGCCCTGGCTTTACATTATGACCAGCTTCTGCATGCAATATGCTGCTTGCTTTCTGCTCGCTCGTTCGCCTAACCTCTAACCTTGCCTGGGGAATTTAATTACTGGAGAGTAGAGAGTGTAGCCCCTGTGAGAAGTGTAGAGGGTCAGAGAGAGACAGACCGCTGGTGGGTGGAAGGCGAACGTCGGGAGGGGGTGGAAATAAAGTCGCCATTGTCACTGGACAGCACAAAGCTTCTATTTTGTCACCAAGACCTTATGAGACAGAAAGAGAGAGGGAGAGAGCGGGTAAATCTGGGGATAGATCAAAGATGAAGTGGAATACGACATCGGGGGAAGGCTTAAGTGAGAGGTTGAGTCAACTTAATTTTTTATTATACCCTGCACTTTAAATTAGTCATCGCACTAACATTAGAAAAAGGGAAGGTTTTATTTTAGCAAGCCTTGTTGCCAGAGATATAATCGAAGGCTCATAAGAATACGGGCGACGGCTTCTACTGTATAGAAATACAAGGGAAGCTTTGATTCAACTCGTAGACTTCCGTTTAAAATTAATATAATGAGAGAAATTTTCATTAACGAAAATTAAAACATTGATTACTAACCTATATGTAACAGATCGATGACAAAGAAGTCCTCAATTTTATTTCTTCATATTGATATCAACTGCTGAGGAAAAAATAACATGGATAGAAAGTTAAAAATCTAAATAATTCTGCGGTATAACTTGTTAAAAAAATGTTATGTTTTATTTAACGACGCTCGCAACTGCAGAGTTTATATCAGCGTCGCCGGATGTGCCGGAATTTTGTCCCGCAGGAGTTCTTTTACATGCCAGTAAATCTACTGACATGAGCCTGTCGCATTTAAGCACACTTAAATGCCATCGACCTAGCCCGGGATCGAACCCGCAACCTTGGGCATAGAAGGCCAGCCCTATACCAACTTGCCAACCAGGTCGACGGTATAACTTGTTTGTCCAATAGACTAATTCATTATGATCTGTCATTACGAGAGACGAGAATTCCATGCAAATGCTTGTTTGTATAGGAACATAGGACATAGCTCAAACTTAGTACTTATTCATTACACTATTTCCGGTTCCAAATATGGGTACTTTCTGCGTGTATATTTGCATATTTTCGCCTTTTTGGGGATAACAACATGTATAATGCATATTTAAGCAATTTTTAGCTTAATAATGCATATAATATACATTATATATAGTTTAAATGCATGTTTTAATGATTTTGAGTAGACACCTAAGTTTCTCGATTTTTATGTCTCTCATTTTAGCTTCAGGAATCAGAATTGAAGAAGAAAAAGAAAAAACTAAATAGCAAAAAAATGAAATAAAATATTAGATTTTCACAATAAGATGTTAGAGGACCTTTTCCTGGACGGAAGTTCACTTTTACAACACTTTACCCAGGACCCTCTATAGAGACTATACACTGCGTGTCATAAATGGATTTATTACTTACTTACTGGCTTTTAAGGAACCCGGAGGTTCATTGCCGCCCTCACATAAGCCTGCCATTGGTCCCTATCCTGAGCAAGATTAATCCAGTCTCTATCATCATATCCCACCTCCCTCAAATCCATTTTAATATCTTCCCATCTACGTCTCGGCCTCCCTAAAGGTCTTTTTCCCTCCGGCCTCCCAACTAACATTCTATATGCATTTCTGGATTCGCCCATACGTGCTACATGCCCTGCCCATTTCAAACGTCTGGATTTAACATTCCTAATTATATCAGGTGAAGAATACAATGCGTGCAGTTCTGTGTTGTGTAACTTCCTCCATTCTCCTGTAACTTCATCCCTCTTAGCCCCAAATATTTTCTTAAGTACCTTATTCTCAAACACCCTTAATATCTGTTCCTCTCTCAAAGTGAGAGTCCAAGTTTCACAACCATAAAGAACAACCGGTAATATAACTGTTTTATAAATTCTAACTTTCAGGTTTTTTGACAGAAGACTGGATGATAAAAGCTTCTCAACCGAATAATAACAGGCATTTCCCATATTTATTCTGTGTTTAATTTCTTTCCGAGTATCATTTATATTTGTTACTGTTGCTCCCAGGTATTTGAATTTTTCCACCTATTCCAATTTTTATATTTCCATTTCGTACAATATTCTCGTCACGAGACATAATCACATACTTTATCTTAAATGGACTTATTACGTTGCATATTTTTGAGAATAGTAGAGAGGAAATATAGAGAGTTCAAGAAAACTGTCGACAAATAATTTAGGTCAAAAGCATCCTCTTTCAGGGAGGTTGTAAATGCCCTCCCTTTTCCAGTACTAGCAGCATTTTAGATTCTTCTAAAATTGGAATCATTCGCTAAAATATGTTTGCAGTGTGTGAATCTCGTAAGTGGTTAATGTTTTTGTTTATTCTGTTTGCGTGGTTAATGTGGTTCTATTATGCTTCTAATTAAAGATTTCAGAAGTGTACTCTTTGCAAAGTGGATTAAAGGAAAGAATTTTATTATTTGCGATTGTTGCAGTAAAGAGTTAAGCAATGCTATTCTGTTTCCGTATATTTTATATGGTAGTTGTTTTTTTGTAAAAATAATTATAAAACTTCTTTAAAATAATTAAATTACGATGTCCGTTTTTAAATCGTTTCTAGATAACCATAAGATCTATTATAATTTCAGATGAAATGTACTAAACGTTTCAAGTCGGCCAGCATATTGCATCTGCTTCACATATGGGTATTGCAAGAATGCAAAAAAGAAAGAATCTGCAAAGAATCCCATAGATCCCTCAGTTATGCTCGTAGGAAAGTGGGTGTAGTGGTGAAAAACAAATTGGATAGGGTCATAAATCCGGACTACGGATTCTTTTGTTCAGTGAAGGTTATTTGTGACGAAAACTTGAATGAAGAATTTGACCTGACACTGTCATAAATATGTTCATTCAAGTTTAAACCCATAACTTCTTGCGGTGTAGAGAGGTTATTCTCTGCCTTCAAAAACATAGACTGACAAGTACAGGAACCTCACAGAAACTAATTTAGAAACGTTGTTAGGTTGTTATCTGTGCAAAAAAAAAAAAACAAAACAAACAAACAAACACTGAAGTGAAATAAGACATTTGAAAGAAAAAATAAAAGTGCATATTTTAATGCATTTTTTGCTTGATCTGCATATTTCATACTTTGATAATGCATGAATGCATGCATATTTTGAGATTTTAGTGCATGAAATTCTCGTCTGTAGTCATTACTGCCTAAGAAGGGTTAAATAATAAATCACTCAGTCCGATGCTATTTACTGCATTAAACGCACGAGAACTTTCCACCATTCGGACATCATCAGGATCTTTACTTACTTTACAGGACTTATTTTTTAACATTACAATAATTCATCAATATCCTAATATTAGTTACAATTCCTTCTTTCTTATTCTATTTAACCTCCCCTTTTCACTGACTTACACATAATTCATTAGATAGTACATTAGACATCTCACAAAAGCGGGCCTCCATGGTCATGGATTTGGCATGAGGCAGCACTACCGCAGGGACATCACAGAATAATCACAAGACAACGGACGAACATCCAGTCCCTTGAACGGAAGATAAATTTATTCAATCGCCCGGAATCGAACCTAGAACCGCATGCTTGGGAAACGCGCATGCCATCCCCATAGCCCAATGGTGGACAATTAGTTACAATATGGAATTAAAATTAAAATTAAAATATTGAACTCTTGACATTAAAATTAAATTACATTCATATGATCGAAGTTTATAATACGTTTTAAACGTTCGATAAACACAGGAGTTCTTAACTTTTTTTTTTTTTTGGCTATGACCCAAAGTTAACTGGGCGACAAACTTGCGCTACCCATGGGCCTATTTTGAAGTTAAACAGTGTTATTATAATAAAAAGAAGTAAATAAATGTAGAAATGATTTATTAATAGAGTTGTAATATTTCATAAGCAATAATTATAAAATACAGTCATAATCCAAAGTGCTTTAATTAACATTTCTTTAATTTTATTTTTTCAAGACGCTACGGCGACCCATCCCGAAAGCCACTTCGACCTTTCTTTGGGTCGCGACCCATAGGTTATTTTAGATTTAGATTTATTTTAGCTGGCAGAGTTAAGACCGTAAGGCCTTCTCTTCCAGCAAAAAAGTATACATACATATTATGTAACTTACATACGTATATATTCGAGTATGTAACTTACTCTTTCTGGGGGTGCTAGAGTGTTTTATACAAAAAAAAATATGTATCTTTGCTCTGGTAATAAATTATTATTATTATTATTATTATTATTATTATTATTATTATTATTATTATTATTATTATTTTTGTTATTATTATTAGGTCTATTATTATTATTATTAGTATTATTATTATTATTATTATTATTATTATTATTATTATTATTATATTATATTATATGAATGAACTTATAAGCTAAAAAGAATGTGTAGCAGAATTAAACTAATATACATAGAATGTTAATATATTTCAAATAATGTTAGATACTAGGAAGATATTATAAGACAATTTTGAAAATACAGTGCTAACAGGATCCATGTCTAAAGAAAGGAGTTACCATAACAGTCAGTAACCCTTAAGTCAGTATAATTAGAGTGAATTGCTAAGAAGGTTTTCTTTTAAGCTTTTTTTTAAATGTTTATTGTCTTGTAGCATGTAATACTTTGTGACAAGGATTTCCATTGTCGCGAGGTGAATACTGTAAAAGATGATCAGATGAATAAGATGTTCTATGAAGTGGTATACTTAGCGTGCCACAGATAAGTGATCTGGTATTTACGTCGTGGTTGGAGTATAGACACAGTTTAGTATATACAGTTTCGAAGCTCAATACTTACTAAATATGCAAACATAGACAGTTGAAATATGCATCCATAGATAGTTGCTAGCCACCAGGATCGCTACTATTGCCTCATCACAGACTCTTTCCCTAGCAGACGATAAAATGTATTGTACTTTTGATATCGTGTTCTTTTGAAAAATTAACACCTTCCTTCCACTATTGAAATACGAAATACATAAGGTATATATATTATTTTCATAAAGTATATATTATATTTTATAAACTCACCTTCCTGGATCTTTCAAAAGGATAACTCTGATCTCTTTTTCTTAGAATTTATAGTGCAACAAACGTCTCCTTGTCCCATATTATTACTCAAATTATTGTATGTTAGCCATTTACAGTTATTACAACCGATAACGAACATTTCACAGTTTACACAACTTTTCACAACAATGCGAAATACGGCACAGTCAATGCCTTTTCGATCTAGACCAGGCCGTAATATATGTTCGGGTTTTCTATTTCAGTGTATGGAGCTCTCTATTCTTCCTAGTACACACAGCGCTCCAAGCGGCTAGCAACTATCGCAAGAAATGCAAAAAATCACCCCAAGCTTCGCGACTGTATATACTAGACTGTGGTATAGATAAGAGAAACGAGACGAGAGGTAAATGATGGTGGTGTAATAACTAGACATCGGATTTTTAGGCACTAAAAATTGCAGTTTTAGGCGCCTAAAATAAGCTCAAAATTTGTAAAATTAGGCTCTATTTTAATGAAAATAGGCATTTTAGGCACATCAACGTATCATAGTTATTTCTTTCACTGAAATTTTTAGTTATACACTAAAATACGCACAAAAAGTATGTTTAAACATTAAAAAAGAATACTATATTATATGCACAAATTTAATATATTGAAACTAATGAAATAATGATTATTGATATCAAGATTACTCATTTTAAGTTATTGAAATTCAGTTCCATGCTCAGACTTTATTATAATTATCTGCACAGTACACCACCAGAATTTTTTCTAAATTCTCCACAGGTAATCTTTGCCTTTTGTCACTGAGAATCATTTTGAAAGCAGAAAAACTTCTTTCAATCGAAACTGATGTGAGAGGCGAAAATTTTAAATTAGGTACAATAGAAACATCAATACTTACTGGAACATTTACACTTTCCCCCGATATCACTCTTGATACTTTTTCCAACAATGAAAATCCTACATTCTTATTTAATACGTTGTCCCACTTATTTTTAACTTTTTTCCCAGTTTCGCCCAAAGCAGAATGTATGTTCACTTGAGCTTCCTTTACTATTGCTATTTGGCTACAAAGAGATTGTTTTTCACGTTCTAATTGTTCAATGCTTGCAGGTATGAAAGAAAAATTTGATGTTATGTAGGCAATATCGTTTTTCACTCGTGAGTCATTCAGACAATCTTTCACTGCTTTCACACACGCTGCACTATCAGTTTCAGGTAATTTATCAATAACTGTGACCACTTCTTTAAAATACTTAGAATAATACACCACTGACTGAATCCAGGTTCCCCATCGTGTAACAACCGGCTGAGGTGGGAGTGGGATATCTGGAAAGTTCTCTCTGAATATTGAAATCCTGGATGGGGCTTTACAAAAACATTTTTTTTTGTGTGTTAGAAATAAACGAATTGACAAGAGGAAATTCATTCCGGATTGTTTCAGAAACCCTGTGAAGGCCATGTGCTAGACAGGTTACATGCGTGAGGTTAGGATAAAATGTTTTAAGAAGTGGAGCTGCAGCAACCATGTATGAGGCAGCATCAGTACAAAACAACAGAACTTTAGAATCGTCTATATTACCTGAGTATAAAGACTGTAGGCCTTTATTTACAAAATAAGCAATGGCTTGGCTATTCACTTTCGAAAGTTCCTTAACACATACGAGGTGTGGAATCGAAGGTCCATCAGGACTAAGTTTTCCTACTACCATATTTGCTATATACCTATTCATAGGATCTGAGGTTTCATCCACAGAGACCCATATGTAAGAATCACCTATATCCTCCCGAATGGAAGCTAAAGTTTCATTGTATATTCTGTCTAAGTAATTTTTTCTTAGGGTCGACTCAGATGGGATATTTTGTTTGCAGTATTTTTGTAAAAACTGTCTTAAAACCGGATTTTCAATTGCATTCCAGGGAATGTTAGCAGCAACAAACGCTCTGGTTAAATCAGCATAGAAATTGCTGCTGAGATTGGATGAAGTAGGCTGTGTTAGTAAAGTTTGTTGCAGTTGATTTTTCTGCTGAGCTTTAGCCTTATGAGCCGCTCCTTGCACATGCTGCTTTACGTGGCACTTCTTTTCTTGTGAAATCTAAAAATGTAAAGTAAACTGAATTAAAATAAAATCCTAATTGTTGTATTGCCGTATTTCTATCACAAAGTTAGTGGGTTCGAACAATCAAAATTTTAATGACCTGCAAATACTTTAACTATCGGAATTTAAAAGGTTAAAGTGTAGTGGTCTTAAAAAGAATTATACCTCAGGATAGCTCAGTCAATGTATAAATATTATAGGCCTACTCATTAAAATTAATAGAATTTATATATTTCAACTATTGTTACATACCTGTTTGCTACAAATCTTGCAGAATATTATTTTTCCATCATAAGTGAATTCTGAATATTCTGTTAGCCATTGCCGGATCAATGTAGATTTTGCACTTATATTTTTCGGCATTATCGCGTTAAACTTCACAGGAAAACGTCCTACCGATCAAAACTTCTCAACACAAATAAGGTGAGGGAAAGAGCAACTGTTAACGAGCATTCAAATGAACCGTTGTTATTGAGATTCAATTGGACAAAAATACAAAGTTCCACCATTGTTGCATTTCCTGGTAGTGTTAACACTAGGAGGGCCATTCTTTTAAATATTTTGTAACGGTTTACCCTACTAATTCGCAGTTTTACGACTTTTCATAAATATTTCAAAAACACTCTTTCTCCAAAAATTGTGATTTTATGACACTCTGAAGGGCAGTACAGCTAATCGGTTTCAGACCGAAAACAGTCATTTTTATAGTATAGTATATCTCTGAATCGGTAGCAGCACATGTTGTGATTGTTGCCTGCTTCAAAACTAAGGTTGGTTCTTTGTCGGCATTTATGCCTCCAAACATGTTAAATTCGGTGAAATCTATTGCGAGTGTCGTGAGATTCAAAACATTTTGTTTCCTTTATCAGTGGTTTCATGGCCGGTGTGAAGCAAACTTTCCACTTTTTAAATGCCTTAAATTTCGCAGTGAATGCATGTATAAATTATAAAAAGTAAGAGTAAAATGCGAAACTTTACTGTGAGTTAGGCATTTTTAGGCGAATATTAACAAATTAGGCTCTAATAACCGTTTTAGGGCATTTTAGGGCACTATAAAACTCTTTGAATACCTTTCAATTTCCATGAAACACAAATATTAATAATTATTTTTACTTTTCTCCTAAAGAAACAAAATAGGCATTTGCCCTAGAATCCGATGTCTGGTAATAACTAAGATAATGATTATGCTGGAATAACCATCGTAGTGGTGGTGATGTAATACACGTAACATAACTAATTTATTGGTAGTGAATGATTATAATAAAATTCTTATATTCGTCTGATGATCATGTGATGTGCTGATGATTATGTGATGATTACGATCTGGTGTGCTAGTGATAATATGACCGTTATGACGAGGTGTGCTAGTTAGTAGTATGATGATTATGTGACAATGATTATGTGGTCATTATGAAGAGGTGTGTTGATGACAGAGTGACTATTATGGCAAGGTGAGGTTGGTGGTAATTATGAATTATGACGATGTGTGGTGCCTGGTGATAATGTAATGAGTATGATTTAGTGTGCTCTGGTGGTAGTGTGCTGATTGTGGATTATGACGAGATATGGTGCTCTGGTAGTAATGTAATGACAAGTTGTGCTCTGGTGTTAGTGTGCTGATTGTGGATTATGACGAAATGTGGTGTTCTGGTAGTAATGTAATGATTATGACTAGGTGTGCTCTGGTGATAGTGTGCTGATTGTGGATTATGACGAGATGTGGTGCTATGGTAGTAATGTAATGATTATAACTAGGTGTGCTCTGGTGGTAATGTGCTGATTGTGGATTATGACGAGATGTGGTGCTCTGGTAGTAATGTAATAATTATGTCTAGGTGTGCTCTGGTGGTAGTATGCTGATTATGGATTATGACAAGGTGTGTTACACTGGTGGTTATGTAACGATCATGACGAGGTGTTATCTGGTGATGAGTGGATTATGACGAGATGTGGTGCTCTGGTGCTAATGCAATGATTATGAATAGGTGTGCTCTGGTGGTAGTGTGTTGATTATGGATCATGACGAGATGTGGTGCTCTGATGGTAGTGTAATGATTATAACTAGGTGTGCTCTGGTGATAGTGTGCTGATTGTGGATTATGACGAGATGTGGTGCTCTGGTAGTAATGTAATGATTATGACTAGGTGTGCTCTGGTGGTAGTATGTTGATTATGGATTATGACAAGGTGTGTTGCACTGGTGGTTATGTAACGATCATGACAAGGTGTTATCTGATGATGATGATGATGAGTGGATTATGATGAGATGTGGTGCTCTGGTAGTAATGTAATGACTATAACTAGGTGTGCTCTGGTCGTAGTATGCTGATTATGGATTATGACAAGGTGTGTTGCACTGGTGGTTATGTAACGATCATGACGAGGTGTTATCTGATGATGATGAGTGGATTATGACGAGATGTGGTGCTTTGTTGGTAATGTAATGATTATAACAAGGCTGCTCTGGTGGTAGTGTGATAATTATAGATTACTACGATATATGGTGCTATGGTGGTAATTTAGGCCTAACGATTATGGCAAGGTGTGCTCTGGTGGTAGTGTGATGGTTATGAGGGAGTTTATTGGTGTTAGTGTGATTATTGTGATGAGGTGTGCTGTGTAATGGCAGTAGTATGGTGATTATGACAAGGTATGCTGTGTATTGGCGCTAGTATGATGATTATGAAGAAATGTGCTGTTTACTGGCGGTAGTATAATGATAATGAAAAGGTGTGCTGTGTACTGGCGGTAGTATGATGATTATGACAAGGTGTGCTGTGTACTGGCGGTATTAAGATGATTATGACAAGGTGTGCTGTGTACTGGCGGTAATATGATGACTATGAAAAGGTGTGCCGGTGGTAGTATTATGATTATGACGAGGTGTACTGTGTACCGGCGGTAATATGATGATTATGACGAGGTGTGCTGTTTACTGGCAGTAGTATGATGATTATGACAAGGTGTACTGTATACTGGCGGTAATATGACTATGAAAAGGTGTGCCGGTGGTAGTGTTATGATTATGACAAGGTGTGCTGTGTACTGGCGGTAATATGATGACTATGAAAAGGTGTGCCGGTGGTAGTACTATGATTATGACGAGGTGTACTGTGTACTGGCGGTAATATGATGATTATGACGAGGTGTGCTGTTTACTGGCAGTAGTATGATGATTATGACAAGGTGTACTGTATACTGGCGGTAATATGATGACTATGAAAATCTGTGCCGGTGGTAGTGTTATGATTATGACGAGATATACTGTGTACTGGCGGTAGTATGACGATTATGACAATGTGTACTGTGTACCGTGTACTGGCGGTAATATGATGACTATGAAAAGGTGTCCCGGTGGTAATGTTATGATTATGACGAGGTGTGCTGGTGGTAGTTTGATGATTATCATAATGCATGTGGTGTTGTTATAAATATGGCGATGAAAACTATGACGGAGTTAATGATTGATGATATGATTATTTTGGTGATGTTATTATTATAATGGTGGTGAATAAGTTGAAGATAAAAGTCATCTCTGATATAGCAGATGTAGTAGCAGCAGCATCAGCTGATTGTTTTAATACTGTAGTTATTCGTAAGTGTTTTTTTAAATTGCATTTGTTCCTGTTTTTTCCTATTCGAAAAAAAATAGTCGTTATATAATCACTTTAGATCAATAAATCAATAATAAAACCGAGAGCTTTAAATAGTATCAAATCAATATTTTAAAGTAATTCATCACGCGAAAATTGATCTTTGGCTTCAGGCGCCTGACGCAAACATTCTCACATTCATACCTTACTCTTAATTGCGAATTATCACCATGTCTATTGCTTCATAAATTAAAGTTGTATTATATAAGAAGAACGTGTAAGAGCAGTCTGAGTATACGTAGCAAATAAGATTATATTCTGCGATACACTAAGTAGTCCTACATTGTTTCAATTATGAAATTTAGGATATGCATATAAGATGTTTATTAATTGATATAACGAGTGTAAAAACTTGAAGTTAACATACAATACTGTGTAAACTAAAGGATATTTGTGTTATAAGACTGAAAATAAGACAAAAAATAATTGGTAATGGCTTTCAAATATTGGGTAGGAAAATTGTTACAATTACATACACCTGGGAAAGGAGTGCAAAATAAAAGTTATTATGTTTCTTGTCATTTTAAATACAGTAGATTGTAGGGAACAGCACGAAAATAAAAGAAAGAATATAGTGTTGTACCAAATAATTTTACTAATGCATGCGAAAAAAAACAAGGCTAAGTAGCCTACATTCGTATGTAAGAAAATATTAGACAGGTCTGAGATAAGATAAAAGGGAAAATTATGCGGACTACATACTGTGATGGAGCAAGAAATAGCTACGACCAAATGTATAATTATGGCTACATGTGCACACCTCTCAAGAGTTAAACAGAACTTGTCGTAGATTTTCTGTATTTGAAACGATAACGAAATACCACGCTATTCGCATATTTATAATAGGGCAAACTCGGCTAATTTCGTGATATTTATATTTAAATTTATCACGAAATTATACCAGCGACAAATGGAATTTAGATGGTGTAGTGTCAATGGCAGAAGATGTACTATAGGCTAACCTAGATTTTGTTCACTGCTCTCTTTCAGTGACGTGAGCGAATTTTTTTGGAAACTACATTGTACTTGAAGAGTTGTGAGATATATATAGCTTTGAATTTGTGAGTGAATACACCATCCAATTTCCTTTGTTATAAGAAACGTTTTTTGGTGTTTTGTGGTCCAAATTGTTTTGAATGGTAAGTACTGATATTGTATACTTCTTGAAGAAAAATATGAACTTATCAATGCATTGATTATGTAACACAGCCTTATCTTGGGAGGTTGTTTTCTTAGCGTTCTTCTCATTTCACGAGGTCATTTTTTATTTTTTTTTTCTATAGTGTAAAAACATTCCCAGCTTAAAAAATTATCAAGTGCATGAAATATACAGTATAATATACACCGCATGATAAATACGTTCGCATGGATAACTCTGTTCGTGAGTAAAAACACTTATTGCTAATACAGCACTGTATTTTGATTAAACAAAAACTTAATGAAAATTATCAAACTCAAAATCGTGATATTTCCTAGTTTACGTAAATGAATGAACTACTTTTTTTCCCCTCCTGTACCTAGTAAACTGATTTGCTTGTATTTTACGCCATTATCATCGAACTGCAGTTGTGGAAAAGGGTAGCAAATGGTATTTCCAGTTCTCAATCGTTAATCCAAAGGTATAGCCAGGTTAATATTAAAAATCTTAGTAAAAATAAAATGATGTCCCTGTACTGTACAATATAAATTATATGAAAGAGGCAATTGATTGTATCTAAAAGAAAGGAAAACTTCCGTACAGAACCTCGTCTTTTCCTTGGCAAGTTCGATGAGGATTAGAAGGAATCAAAGCAGCAGTCAAGGAGAATGACATTTCCAGTCTCTCAAGTGAGTTAAAAGAGGTAAATAAAGAAACAGCATCATCTTCAGGAGCCAAACAAAGAAGATCTGTGCTTAAAGAAAAGCCGAATGATAAGCCTAATGATTTTTGTGTGGATCTTGCTCAGGAAATTTCGAGAACGATAAGCATGGTGAAAGATAGATTCAATCTGTCAGTTGTGATCAATGATACATAATTTTATCATCAATATCTTTCAAAATACAGAAAGAACTTTAATTATTTGGGTTTTAGGTATGAATCTGACTAAGAAATTTAAAGTTTGTCTGAATATGCCCAAATATTTTTAATTTAAGGACTATCACGAAAATACCCTTGTACTATCACGAAATTATACGAACCCTACTAGAGTACTAATTTGTTTTTGTTTATTTATATTGAGGTAAAATGCTTATATGTAATTTCCTGAAATCTAATAACGTACGTACATTTAAAACACTAATATATTTTTTTATTCAAATGTTATTTTTACACTAAAACATTAGTATCAACGAAATTAGCCGAGTCTGCGCTACCATTTTCAGTATCTCTCTAAGTTACACATTTTCGAATACACCCTACGTAGTTAAAAATACATCACATATTCATGTTATATGAGGTCTCGTCCACCTCACTGAATATTACACGGCTACTATGAAGTAGCCAATATGTATTGTTACTATTTAATACGAGAAAAATTCGTACCGGCACCGGGAATCGAACCCAGGACCTCTCATCTCTGCGCACTGAGCGCTCTTTCCAACTGAGCTATGCCGGGACACGATCCACGGCGCCGGCCGAACCCCCCTCGTAATGCTTTTTACGGCCTTACTACCTGCATTTGAGACGATACAAGACATATATGCAGCAGCGCATATTTAAATGACTTTGTGGCCATATTCAACATCAGTTTGTGACAACTGCTAACAGTTAATACATCACATATTCATTTTGTATGAGGTCTCGCCCACCTCATTGAATATTACACGGCTACTATGAAGTAGCCAATATGTATTGTTACTATTTAATACGAGAAAAATTGGTACCGGCACCGGGAATCGAACCCAGGATCTCTCAGCTCTGCGCGCTGAGCGCTCTTTCCAACTAAGCTATGCCGGGACACGATCTATGGCGCCGGCCGGCATTACGAGGGGGGTTCGGCCGGCGCCGTGGATAGTGTCCCGGCTTAGCTCAGTTGGAAAGAGCGCTCAGCAGCGCGCAGAGCTGAGAGATCCTGGGTTCGATTCCCGGTGCCGGTACGAATTTTTCTCGTATTAAATAGCAGTTAAAAATGTTCATTAATTAATTTATTCATTAATTACTAATGTTCAAGAAAAGGAAAAGAAAGAATAATATGAAGATAAATGAGGAGGAATTCTTAATATATTAAAGAATGACTATACATATTATATTAATATACATCAGATTTATGCTACATCTCCTTTGAGGCGCAGTAATTGAACGAAGTATTTGCTGTCATATTACAGAAAATATGCAGGCAATATGCAATATGTTATCTTTAGAAAAGTGAGAATTAAGTTTTAGGCATAAAGGTTAATACGACGAACTATGTAGACAGCAAGTTGTAATGATACAGTTTGTCACCGCAGGTCACAGAGGAGCTGCCTGTTCCACAATTATCTGCTAATAATGTGAAAGCCAAACGCTGAAGAACACGTAAGCCCGAAAGCCAAAACCACCAGCACTGTTTTGTTATCCCATGTCTGCAGTCATCCGTATCCCCATTACAATCTTAATAAAGGAATTCCAACTGGCTGTACCTCAATTAAAATTCCTAATAAAGACATTCCTATTGGTTACTTTAACCCCCAGAAATACAGACCTGGTTTGTGTCTATGTGTTAGTAGAATGTGTTGTATTCCTGTTGAAACGAATCCACCTAGGAAGCAGAAAATCAGGCAGTAAATTGCATTGGGCAAGCCTACAGTAACACAACAATACTAAAACGGAGAACCGGAGGGACTGGAAAGAGAGGGGGGAGAGAAAAAAATCAAAGAACCTGCACCACATACAATCCTACTGCCACAGTCTGTGTGTCCCAGACTGTTATTTGAGAAAGCTAAACCAGGAATGCTTTTGTTGATTCTCTCTGACAGTAAAGGGTAAAAGCCATTGTGGTCAACCTCCATCCCCCTCCCACTTACCCCCTTGTAGCCACGGGAATACAACATGTATGCCTGAGTTTCCCCTTACCCCTCGAAACCCTCTGACCCTATCACCACCCACCTTATGTGTTTCCCAGTAAACCAGCCTACAACTGGAATACGAGTAAAAACACTACGGCCCTTTGTAGAGACTATGATGTCTCTTCAATCTATTTGTCTAAGTGATCAATTGAATTAGCAATTTGTGAAATGTACTAAGTGCCGTTTCAGTTAACGATTCCTACACCATTCATCACGCATTGAATACGACGCAATAAGCAGGTACAGACTTATGCCACTCTCCAGCTTTAAACAGAATTGAATTTGCAGCTAGCGATTCACAATGTGTGTAAATTCTTTCCTTTATTGCTTGCTACCAACCAACTAACAACCGCTTTGAGTTCTACTGTTTTTATAAGCATTCTCTGCTCAGTGACTCGGGTCAGGTCATTGAAAACTGATTTACAAACGTCCTTCTTTGACATCTTCCAATTGGTATCCCTACGGCGCTACGCAACAAGCAGTTCAAAATCCAATTTAATTTAGCGATGAATTACATACACACAACATTGAAAACAAAGAATGTGCACATGAGCACAATGTCTCAGACAACAATTGCATATATTAAGAGACAGGATTTTTAAGATTTTCACAGATCAATAAATTTCTTTGAAATATTCAGCGGTGTGGCTATTTTGTCTCAATATACACTGTGATAATTAATAGTAATGAAAACAGTATAATACACTGACCATGTAATCAATACGGTTTATGTTCATTGCTTGAAGCAATATAGACAGCTGTGAAAACCACCGCCGTAGCTTAGTCGGCTGATCCGAAGTTGCGTTCGGGAGTGGGTTCGATTCCCGCTTGGGTTGATTACTTAGTTGTGTTTTTCCGAGGTTTTCTCCAACCGTAAGGCGAATTTCAGGTAATCTATGGCGAATCTTCGGCATCATCTCGTCAAATACCATCTCGCTATCACCAATCTCATCGACGCTAATTAATCTAGTAGTTGATACGGCGTCTTTAAATAACCAACTAAAAAACCTGTGACATCAAAATAAATATACATTAAAATGTCTTTATAACGAATGCCAGCATAATGAAATATTCAATAGTACGAAATTATTTTCTGTCCCCTGCCTTTTTCCATATAAAATTTAATGTTAAAATATTTCAATTCAAAAATGTCCTTTTATGAAACAAATCACTCTAACGAAATAAAAATTTCGCTTCCTTGCCGAAAAAAATTTATTTTCCTAACAAAGAATATTTTAAATATAGGCCTTAAGGTACAATTCTTCAGCAAGTAGGGACATATTTTACATTATACGAGTAATAATATTGCAATAGCATATTGGCCACGTAGTCAGTAAATGTATAATATAGTAGGTTATGTCTACTGTGATGCAGATGTCTCTGAATATCGTGTTTTTTTTATTTCTGTACCCACTCTCTTGTCTCTGTCCCTCTCTCAAAATGAGAGTTCAAGTTTCACAACCAAACAGAACAACCAGTATTTTATATATATATATATATATATATATATATATATATATATATATATATATATATATATATTTTCTAACTTTCAATTTTTTTTTTTCTTTTCTTTTTTTTTTTTTAGAAGGCCGGATGACAGAAGTTTCTCAACCGAATACGAAATTTCACTACAACAGAGCAATTTCAGAGATCCCAAGGATTTCGTTATAGTGGTATTTTACTATACTAATAATATCGGAAATTGTAAATAAAATATTCCAAGATGATGTTTTTTATACAGACCGTATCGTCGTTCTTCCTACAATAACTCCTATGTGACATATTCATCGATTTTCAGATTTTTGCTCTAATAACTTAAATAGTAATACAACAAATAATAAAATCTCTTTGTTTCGAAAATTTAAGAATTCACAGTCTCCTATGTACGGCTGCCATAGGATCAATAGACCTAAATGTGTTATTCTTCCTACTGAAAAATGTTACATTTAGCACACAGGAGTTATTGCAGGAATAACGACAATAAATATCGTGTATAAGTGTTGTACGTTTGTCATGTATGTATGTATGTATGTATGTATGTATGTATGTATGTATGTATGTATGTATGTATGTATGTATGTATGTATGTGTGTATGTATGTATGTGTGTATGTATGTATGTACAACGTATGTATGTATGTGCTGGGCATTCGCCAAGAAACAGGTTTCACTCTTTCAACTTTTGTTTCTCTTAGTAACTCTACTACAAGTACCGTTAAAAGACATCTATTCCTACAATGTGTAAGTAGATAATCCAAGCATGGGGAATGATCATGAGGAAATGATTAAGAAAAAGTAAAAAAATTAGAATTTCCTGTATTATTGATGGGTCCAAGGATGACATGCTGTGAAATAACGAAAATTAACAAGATCTGTTGTCTGAATCAGATGTGTGTGAAAACAGTGATACTACGGATCAATGTGTTTATTGATAACGATGAAAGTGATGGCAACACAATGGAGGGAAGGGAGAGGGAGAAAACATGACCGTTTGTGGGTCAACAAGGTGTATTCAACTGTGTCAAGGAACTTAGGTATGTAACTCATTTATGTTCGAAAGAGGTACGGTACAATTTTTAAGATACAGGTAGTAATTTAATGATTTTTATATTATTTTTGTCTTGTGTACTTACATGTTTTTCTTCAATGCACCTCACTTTTCCCGTCAGATAAAAAAATCCGCAACTTAGGGTAAACATTCAAAATGAAATGCAATAAATAAATTATATTTAAGTTTATATTGATTAAGTTTTCGTTTACAAAGACTTAGAATACTTTATCTAGCCCTTCAAAAAATATACTTGTATGATCCTCTTCCCGGTGTTGTTAGACTACAAATTTCAGGAAACGAGAGAGGGAATTACGCGCTAATATACGGTATTCGTTAGCAATGATATATTTTCAACCTGACAGAAAAAAATTCAAAACGAAAAACTGAATGAATATTCTCATCTTACAAAGAATGAAAAACAGGTTATCCAAGAAATTTTTAATTACACATTGGTTGGGATAAGAAATATCGATAGACCAAGAACCAGCTGGTTAGATGATAATATCATCTTTGAGACGAACAGGACATAGACCTAATACTTATAGATAAAGAAGAAAAAAATGGTAGACAGACAAAAAGAAACAACTTCAAGAAATACTTCGTTCCTCTCCTTTCAAAATTGAATAAATATACAATAAGAGACACAAAAAAGAAACAACGTGCAGAAATACCGACATATTTATATTAACAATTGAAGTTAGAGAGTAGGAAACAAAGAAAATAAAATGAATCAGAGGAAAATGAAGTTATAAGGAGAGAAATAAAATATGGAAGAAGGGAAAATAAAAGAGCATGAATAAGTAGGGCAACCACTACAATACGAAAAGAACAAGGCTTAAATCAAAATATTTGTTTGGGAGAAATATAAATTTAGAATTCTGTATTAAAAAGGAAATTTTTTACCATTCTGTTTGTTACCATTTTTAAATAAATAAATACTCGACATATTTCACGAACTGTGTATTGGATAACGTAGAATTATTTATTTACTGCAATATTAATATGCCAATACTGAAGGGTGTGGAAATCAATAACAGAGCACGACCACGTGTTGCTGACCTCACTAAATGATACAACAATACTCCATGGGGAATCAAGTGTGTTCGTCGATAACGACTAAAAGAGAAGCGCAAACCATTTTAAATACAATAAAACCCATTTGTGTTGGCGTTGACCTTTTTTGGTTCTATAAAAAGAAACACCAGTAGCAATGTTATATACTTCATAAAAATTTTGTAATATAGACAATTCATCTGTTAACAGTAGGTATGCACTATGAGTTCAAAGGCTAATACTTATTTCAACATTGTTAATACTTAAGGCTGGTTCACAATAAACCGGGAACGGAAACGACAACGAGAACGAAAACGGAAATAACGTTAAAATAAATGTATTTAAATGGGAGCATTCACAATTAACTATTGTGAATGCTCATATTTAAATACATTTATTTTAACATTATTTCCGTTCTCGATCTCGTTGTTTTCATTCCCGGTTTATTGTGAATCAGCCTTTAGATGCTTTCGCAAAAAGAAAAAATTACAGTATATTTGTCTACGTATAACTAGTTCACTGACAAGTTAAGAACGATACAATTCTACTCTTTAACAATAGAAAATCGACAGATGCATTACTCGAAACCATTATTTGACAAATCAGGGCACTTTAGAGATTCAATGGAATTATACAAAGTGAAAGGGATATAACTGTATTAATTTTACGAACAGAATATTTAGGTTAAGTGACCACAAAGTCAAGTGTCATTTTGATAGTTGAACAACGGTTGAGCCAAAATAAATAATAATAATAATTTGTGTCTTAAGTTTGTATCCCATTTATGGTAAAACATTTGGGTATTGAGACATATGAGTGGTAAGATAACACGAAGAACAAGCCGAAAATGTCACACTGTAAAAAAACAGTTAATTTTGTACGTTATTACACAGATGAAGCGTTTTTCGAAGAAATGACAAAGGAATATTTTTTGCGGCTTGAAGTCCACAAAGGCGACGTTCCCGCTTCTGTTGAAATAGTCGGCGAGGACGTCGTAGCAGCCTTCTACGGCTAGAAAGCGATTGATGTAGCGATTTCAGGGCTGTACACAGTGACGTAACAGACTCGATTATATTGTAAGTTCCGGAGAATATAAGAAGAACAAGGGGACAAGGTAAACAAGAGGAAAACAAGGGTAATAGGCTACCAGGAATACCGGCGGATACAAGGAGAACAACGGGAAGATAACGAGAACAAACAGAATAGAATGAGAACTAGGAAATACAAGGACAACAGGAATTGAAAGATAACAAGGGGAAGACAAGGAGGACAAGGGGAGAACAGGGAGCATAAGGAGATGATAAGGAGAACGAGGGCATTACAGTGAGCATAAGGTAAATACAAGGAGAAGAAAGGGAAGATGGAGAGGACAAGGAGAATACAATGAGAACAAGGGGAAGACAAGAGAAGTAGAATAAGGGGAAAACAAGGAGAATAAGGAAAAGACAAGGCGAATAAGGAGAAGACAAAGAGGACAAGGGAGTACAGGGAGCATATGGAGATGATAAGGAGAACGAGGGCATTACAGTGAGCATAAGGAGAATACAATGAGAACAAGGGGAAGATGGGGAGGACAAGGAAAATACAATGAGAACAAGGGAAGACAAGAGAAGAAGAAGAAAAAGAAGAAGGGGAAACAGGGAGAATAAGGAAAAGACAAGGCGAATAAGGGGAAGACAAAGAGGACAAGGGAGTACAGGGAGCATATGGAGATGATAAGAAGAACGAGGGCATTACAGTGAGCATAAGAAAATAACAAGGAGAAGAAAGGGAAGATGGGGAGGACAAGGAAAATACAATGAGAACAAGGGAAGACAAGAGAAGAGGAAGAAGAAAAAGAAGAAGAAGAAGAAGAAGGGGAAACAGGGAGAATAAGGAAAAGACAAGGCGAATAAGGGGAAGACAAAGAGGACAAGGGAGTACAGGGAGCATATGGAGATGATAAGGAGAACGAGGGCATTACAGTGAGCATAAGAAAATAACAAGGAGAAGAAAGGGAAGATGGGGAGGACAAGGAAAATACAATGAGAACAAGGGAAGACAAGAGAAGAAGAAGAAGAAGAAGAAGAAGAAGAAGAAAAAGAAGAAGGGGAAACAAGGAGAATAAGGAAAAGACAAGGCAAATAAAGGGAAGACAAAGAGGACAAGGGAGTACAGGGAGCATATGGAGATGATAAGAAGAACGAGGGCATTACAGTGAGCATAAGGAGAATACAATGAGAACAAGGGGAAGATGGGGAGGACAAGGAGAATACAATGAGAACAAGGGAAGACAAGAGAAGAAGAAGAAGAAGAAGAAGAAGAAGAAGAAGAAAAAGAAGAAGGGGAAACAGAAGAATAAGGAAAAGACAAGGCGAATAAGGGGAAGACAAAGAGGACAAGGCAGTACAGGGAGCATATGGAGATGATAAGGAGAACGAGGGCATTACAGTGAGCATAAGGAGAATACAATGAGAACAAGGAGAAGATAAGAAGAAGAATAAGGGGAAACGAAGAGAATAAGGAAAAGACAAGGCAAATAAGGGGAAGACAAGGAGAACAATGGAAGTCTAAGGTGAACAATGAAAAGACTAGGAGAACAATGGAAAGATAAGATGAACAAGGGGAATACAAGAGATTAAGAGAAAGAGAAGGAGGGGAATATAAAGGGAAAAATACAAGATCAACAAGGGGACGATAAGAATAATAAGGGGAATACAAGGAGAACAAGGATAAGACAAGAACAACAGGGGGAATACAAGGATAGCATTGTAATAAATTTAGAAGTACAAAGGGAAGATAAGAAAAGCAAGGGAAACACAAAGAGAACAGCGGAAAACAAGGGCAGCAAGGGGAAACAATAAGAAAACAAAGAAAAGGGTAAAACAAGGAGAACAAGGGGAAGACAAGAAAACAAGGTGAAGACAAAGAGAATAAGGTGAAGACAAAGAGAACAAGGGGAAAACAAGAAGAGAAAGGGAAAAAGGAGAACAAGAGTATAACAAAGAGAACAAGAGTAAAACAAAGAGGAGAACAGGGAAAAACAAGGAGAACAAAGAGAAGTCAAAGATAACAAGACGAGAGGAATTGCACTTTTATGTGGCGATCAATTTCCAATTTACTGCCTCATACACACCTATTGAGGAGAAGGACGTAATTTTAAGTCAAAAAATTTTCTTTACAAGGTTGGTGTACACTAAATGAAACAGCATTCACTGCATTGTCCGTCCGTAATAACAATCAATAAAGAACTGTAGAATTATTGGACCAGTGCGTACTTATTTGCCCTTGAGAAACGCCTGTAAACGCTTGAGTATCGAAATGAGTGAGGCTAGCCTTAATTCAATGGGAAATTAAACACACGATCTGGTATTTGCGATTTTTGTTGTTGAGTGTGCTGACATGATCAATTTCAGGAAAAGCGACGCTGCTGCAACTAGAATCGTAACTCGCAATCTTGTGATCGCCAATGGCTCTCAACCCTTCCCAGTTAACGCAGGCTGCACCTTTGATTGATGTGACAAATCTCTAGCGCGTATAGTTTGACATTGAACATTAGCTAATATTGCTGTTAACCAGCAAGGAACTTGTGTTCATAATCATTTGTTAATTAATTTAGCAAACGTTTGGCAACAATTCTAATTCTTCAGACATTTTTCCGAAGTTTTGCTTAATCCGTTTCAGCAGTAATTTCGAGATATTTGTAAGTATAAGTACGATGTTTATTCATATTTTTTCAGTATTACTTCTGGCGTGTTATTGTCATAAATGCCTTTTATATATTTATAATACTGAAATTGTTAATAATATTGATAATTCAGGTAAACAAATATACTTGTATGAAGCAACAAGTATTCTACAAAGTGATTTTTGGAAACGTAAAAGAAAAATACGAATATGTAGCAGCGATTTTAGTAATGAAGTGAATCAGTTCCATCAAATGAGGACCTGGATGATGCATCAGAACACTCAATTTTTATCGGTAGAAATAGATCTAATAAACGGCATAACGTGGAATACATAGAGATATGATGACTTCAGACTATTTTGGCTGAAAGGGGCGAGGGAAATAGTGAAGGAAGTGGATTCAGGAATGGTGTTCGATATTTTCATTAATTTACACTTCCAATATAGCAATAATAATAATAATAATAATAATAATAATAATAATAATAATAATAAATAAGCAGTAATATGAGCTGCTGTCAAGAAGTCAAAAGAAGAATAGCAATGGCAAAGGAAGCTTTTAATAGAAAAAAGAACATTTCTTGCGGACCCCTGGAGAAAGAACTAAGGAAGAGACTAGTTAAGTGCTTTGTGTGTATTGTAGCATTGTATGGGGCAGAAACCTGGACATTACGACGAAGTGAAGAGAAGCGAATAGAAGCATTTGAAATTTGGATATGGGGAAGGATGGAACGTGTGAAATGGACAAAGTAAAAAACGAAGTGTGTTAGAAAGAGTGCATGAAGAAAGAATGATGCTCAAACTGATCGGAAAGAGGAAAAGGAATTGTCTGGGTCACTGGCTAAGAAAAAACTGCCTGCTGAAGGATGCACTGGAAGGAATGATGAACGGGAGAAGAGTTCGGGGCAGAAGAAGATATCAGATGATAGACGATATTAAGATACATGGATCATATGTGGAGACAAAGAGGAAGGCAGAAAATAGGAAAGACTGGAGGATACTGGGTTTGCAGTGAAAGACCTGCCTTTGGGTAGAACACTATGAATAATAATAATAATAATAATAATAATAATAATAATAATAGGTAAAAGGTAAAGGTATCCCCGTAACATGCCATGAAGGCATTTGGGGGGCATGGAGGTAGAGCTCTATGCTTTCCATGACCTCGGCATTAGAATGAGGTGGTGTGGTCGGCACCACGCTCTGACCGCCTTTTACCCCCGGGAAAGACTCGGTACTCAATTTTATAGGAGGCTGAGTGAACCTCGGGGCCGTTCTGAAAGTTTGGCAACGAGAAAAAATCCAGTCACCACCTGGGATCGAACCCCGTACCTTCCAGTCCGTAGCCAGCTGCTCTACCAACTGAGCTACCCGGCCGCCAATAATAATAATAATAACAATAATAATAATAATAATAATAATAATAATAATAATAATAATAATCACTACCATTTAAACCACAGCTACACATAGCATCTAATGTTTTGCTGGATGTAAATTATTTTGTTACTACTTTAAAATATGGAGAAGCGAAGTAAAATATCAAAATGTATAATTCATATAATGTAACCAAAATAGTTGAATTAATATAACTAGTAGTGCCCTGCAATGTTCAAACATGAGAAAGGCAACCAGGACATTACAAATTTTGTTTTATTTCATATGAGAAACTAATCGCCAGATCTAAGATAAAATCCTTAAGCGGTTAAAAAAAGGAGAGTAGAAATGGAGGACAGCAAATATCTTTATAATAAGCTGAAACAAACACGACAGGCATCCTCCTGCACAGCGAACATCAGCGAATATCGAACTTCGCCGTACTCAACAAACTTGAACCGAACATAGCGCCAATAATGCACGACGCTAATAACTTCAAAGAAATTTTGAGCAATCAAGATGTACTGAGTTACGGAATGTGTGAAGAACGAGATTTAGTTATTCCACGCTGAAACAAATGCTTTCATTGTTATGATGCAAGCTTAGGAAAACAAACAGAAGTTTGTTAGCCACTTGGCTTGTTTAATACAGTAGACACATTTTCTAAGTTTGAGAAAATGGTTTTAAATCTTCAAACAAAAATTGGTCAGGTGCATTTTTATTATGCGTGTGGTAGAAACATTACTGTCATACTTTGTTATCGTACATTTATTAAGAAGTTTGGAGAAACTGGGTCTGTTCATAAAAAAATGAAGTCCGCAAAACCAAGGAGTAATAAATGCCAAAACCCTAGCAGTGCTAATGTGTTAAGCAAACGCTTGCAAATGTCATATATATCTTATTCAGCACATTTTACAACCCTCGACGTACCTATTTTCTGAATAAATAGTAAATATATCAATTTGAGTATTCTGAGAAGTTCGTCTCCCGTTATCTGCATGGCTGGTGAATCCCCTAACGTTTAGCTTATTTCATCACTCCTGACTGGTGTTTATGTTATCATCTTTTTGTGTACATGCGAAGAGAGAGGTAATGAAGGGAAGACAGATAGAGATCATCACGTTGGTGATTTCCCCTCAAATTAGCTGTGTCACCCTGTATTCTGTCTTTGACAGCCGGCAGTAAGTGCACATAGCGACTCATTTGAGAATAAATGCAGTTTGTTACGTTGTGTTGTGCTGTGTTTTTACATATTCAGTACGAGAACATGCTTCCTTCTTGAAAATGTACAGTAGTGGCAAAAAAAAAAACGGACCGACCCTTGTGGCTGATTTCAGAGCCTTGTTCACTCCAGAGCACGGTAGATTGGTAACTAAGACTTTCGTTTTTCGAATCCTGCCTGGGAAGGAAACTTTTTTTTTGTTACTTATTCAAATTGATTCCCAATACTTTTCGATTGTACCGATATTTTACTACTTAATTAATTTATTATTCTCAGAACATAAATTTTACCAGCAATCGAAAAGTATTGGGAATAAATCGGAATAAGGAACAAAAAAAGTTTCCTTCCCAAGCAGGATTTCAGTAACATCTGTCAACATTAATTGTCTTGTTTACATTTTCGTCTTGTAACATTTCTCAATATTGATGACATTTCTTTTCGTACGTTTTCTTCTTATAAAAGTTGTTTTGAAGAACTACATCAACTGGTACCCTATTTGACCCCGACTCCCATTTGACATTTTAAAGTGATACCCTACTTACTGTTAGGACTGATTGATGAAATCAAGATCAAGTGAAAGTTTACATATGTTTTAGTTACAAATATCTTTGTCTCGAAAATTTTAATGCACTGGTTTCCGAAATAAATTATTGTTATGGGTGATCTGAACTACCCTGTATAAGTTTTTATTTTTACATTTTTATTCGGAAAATTTAATTTTGAATTCATGTAGGCCTATATTCACCAAAGATTTCTTTACGTCCATCCAGGTTTAACTTACTGGATAAACAAAACAACAAAGAAACGCACCCAGAGATTACATAAAAGCTCTGTTCCCTGTTGGAAATCGAACTCGCGTCCTCTGTATTGGTATGCAAGATCGTTATGACATGGCTCGCAGCGCAGTATAATGTTATCAATATAGACTATAAAACGTGCAGAAATAAAACCTGTATTGGAGCTAGAGTGATGAATAAATAATTCGCGTCGAGACGCAGCCTAACTACAGGCCACACCCATCAAGGCTATGTCATTCATTTCTGAATATTAATTAGGGACAAATCAGCTGATCGATGTTACGTTACCTACACTTCGGAGAAAATAATTAATATGCTACTACTCTGTTATAATGAACTTTATGTTCTCTATACCGTCATAAACAGGGTCCGCAGAGATGTGTACTCAGCAAGACCTTGTCTCATACCCCAGCATTACTTCCAAGGAGGAGGAGAAGTAGGAGCTGAATTTTTAAAACCAACTAAGATGCTGTAGGCATGGTTGGACTCTCTCGCACCACCAAAGGAGCTGTTGGGATGTCGACGCTGGCTGGCCTACTGTATTTACGACCTTACAATGCCCTGTGGTGTAATTGAGCTCTAAGAAAGCGACGTACTCCTCCGCCGCACTCTCCGTCTCTTTCCCTCGCTACTTTCTAACCCCCCTCGGCATTCCCTTTGCAGCGACTTGAGCGCTCGGCTGCAAATGTGAGTTGGGTCAATCAGTACCCCTCATATTGCACCGCAATGTACATCAACGTAATCAGAGACGCATCAACTCGTAAAAGTGCTAGGTCCAGCTCTTTTAGGGTCTTTCTCTTCAAATTGTAAGTAGGCCTACAGTAGACAGTAACGGAAGCTAAGTAATTTTCAAAGTCATTTTACTATTTTACATAATGTTATAATTATAGGTAGGAAGTTCGCACCAAAACAGTAGATTTCAGTTGAGTACAGCGAGGAGTATAGATATCACACGCGCCTCCCCTGCTCCTGCTCGCTACAAACGAAATGCAGTTCACATAAACAACGCATAGTATCATTCTGTGGACTTAGTAGTCGTGAATAGTTTGATGAATATTGTTAATTTATATTAATAGTTTAGGTTATGAACAAAGTGAACTATTCTGTTATTATTGTATTATTTACGTAATGTTAATATTATGCATGATTTAAAAAAAGTAAACTCATCTGTTACTAATTATGCAAACAGGAGTGTGTAACACGTTAATTTTTCCCGGATTATTCTTCGTTAAATGTTGGTTGAAAGACAAGTTTACTTACCAGTCGTTAATATTTCTTTGTTTTGCTGGTCTGCTGACGTCTCGTGTTGCTGTGCTACTTTGCATTCGATTGCATTATAGTCCAAGTTCATTCAACATTCGAATTACGATACCAACTACCTAGCTGCCATTACAATAAATATGCAAATTTTTCTTGAAAACAACTATAGGTTTAATATTATGTGCCACTGTTGAATTCAGAAAGTAGTTGTTCATATGATGATAGCAAGAATAACTGAAGAAATACATGGTCTCTCCGTCACTGGCAGTATATGGCGCATAGATATAATAGCTTTCAAGGACTCTACAAGATCTGGATTCACAATTTATCCCACTGTGCGTTTCGAAACGAATGAGGAACAGCCAGCAGAAGTGGATAAGGAAAAAAAGAATATCTACAATCCTATCATTTCATATCACCTCCAAAAGTACCACTTAGAAGAGCTTGAAGTAATCGGACTTCTGGTTGGAGCAAGAGGTACCTCTACTCTCTTCATGAAAGATGTGTTTAAGATGCTTGGAATACCTACATCTATTATTCCGATTGTAACTTTAGCTGCATTGAAAGGATCAATTGCTCTCCTGAAGCATCACCTATATTCGAAATGAAACCAAGTTCATTAGCATTCTTTACTTTTTTGTAACACTTGCCTCTCTAAAACTAGGTATATTTCCACCAATAACAAAATGTATTTGCAGCTATGTACTTGTAGGAGTTTCATTGTCAAAACAAAATGGTTCACTGAACTTGTAAATATTTATATGGTTAAGTACTCTTTGTCCCTTGTGGCAGCTCACGAATAGTAAGAAGATTTCTAAATTTAATTTCAGATTTGCTCCAGTAATGTCTTGTGACATAGAGCGAATATTTTCAGAGTATAAATATTGTTTTATTTTTCTGAACACAAAAGGAGTATTTCTTTTGATAAAATTAAAATGTCCATTGTTATTTGTTATAAAGAGGCTAGAATCATAATTGTATATTTTGTAGCCTATATTATTTTTATATGTATGAGTAAATTATTTTAGATTGGGAGTCACGAAGTTTATAATCACAAATTATTGTTTCTTTTTTTTTTAATGTTTGTTTACTGTTTTCTAGTTCTAAGGCCTTAGACGACTGGAGCACAAGTTTTGTTACCACTCGGCTGTACATGTTTGTCGTTCTGGTTCACTGACATTGAAAGTAACTTTTCATTCGGTAGAGATATAGTCCAACCTCACACAACTTAACAGATTTGGTACAAACTTCCTAGCTCTGGTTATAATAACAATATTGCATTAACTAATGAAATAGTCTCAAACCCAAAGAACGTACTTTACAAAATAAATAACTAATTCAGAACTTACCGATACGTTCCGCGATGTGAGTAATTGCCCTACCCTAGAACACATTGAAATCTGTAAACTCAATAGCTGATACGGCATTTGCCGCACACGGAACGACAACCTGCTTTTGATTATATTTCCCGGGTTACTTCCGTTTTTATCACATAACTGCGTAAAATCATCATAATCATTGTCCATTATAACCGAAAACTAAGAAGCACAATACTTTTGTAGCCTGCGATAAAAGTTACATAAAACTTAAAATTATGTTTAAAAATTAAATATCAATAAACAAAACTCATTAGAATAGTAAAAAAATATTTGCAATATTAAGCTCTAATTCTCGAGTACTTTGTATCCTAATGGTTAAAAACTCCCAACATTTACTGTATGTACATTTTGTACACGAAAAATTCCATCTCATAACGTTCGCCCTAAAAGCACAATCCCGTTTTCCCACCAAGTGGTTTGGCTTAAATTCGTACGCTAATACGTTTCCCTACACTCATGAAAGCCACTGATTCGTTACTTACAACATCTTTTCAACAGTTTTTCCCCCCTCTTTGCTGTAGCGTTTAATGTTTTTTTAGACATTTTCTCTCCCTTTCAACAAATGGTTTAGGTAATAGAGGTTTAATTGATAGCGGTGTTGGTAAAAGAGTTAAAAGTGTGGGAGAGATTTCCACATTCATCCTGTGGCAAGCAGACAGACAGACAGTCAGATAGACAGACTGCTCTTTGCCGCTCTTTATTAGGGACCGGAGAGTGACGGCAAAGTGGGAGTCAATTCACACCATATGTGAGAGTGCGGTTTTACTTACAAAAAGAACCTCTGTAAAAAGGCTAGAGCAGACGATAATCCCCAACTCTTCCTTCTTTTACGTTTCTTTATGAAAGAAATTTAACCGTCTATATAAATTTGATCCGTAAGTGTCATAAAATATTTCAACTGATGAATTAATTGACACAGGGGTATTTATTCTATTTTGCATACCGTACTTAAAGACGAACTGTGTACGAATTAATTATACATATAGTTTGTAACAAAATAATGTACCGAACAATATTAGTTATCTTCGTGAAAGGTTGTAAAAACTTACATCTACAATATAATGTATATACTTTGAAATGTGTATGTAAACTGCAAATTAAATGTTTACAAAGATTCATTAACAAAGAATGTATGATGAAGAAACTTTTTATATAATTAAAAATAGTCAACTTGAATTTCAGAACACTTCAATTTGTGAAGACTATAAGTTGAAACCAGTTTTGATTTTAGCACTTTGAAGACGTTTTTCACTGTATATGCTATCATAACAAATATTAACTTCATCAATTTATTTTATTCTAGGTTTAATTTTTACTTAAGTAAAAGGTTTCTCTTCGTTCTTAACTTCTAATATAAACTGTCTAGACTTTATTAATCAGTTAATCTTTTAGTACTTTGATTTTTACTGTATTTGTAAATTTAATATTAATTGTAATTATAATTGTAATTGTATTCCTAATATTGTAGTTGTAATCTCCTGGTAGAGGGAAGAGAAGGCCTGGTGCCCTTATCTCTATCAGGTTAAATATATATATATATACATACATACATGCATGCATACATACATACATACATACATACATACATACATACATACATACATACATACATACATACATACATACATACATACATACATACATACATACTGTATCAATTATTATTTTTTCAACTTTACACGTATCAACAAGCTTATGAAATGTAGGCATATATAGTAATCCAGTGCTCTTCCTTTTTAAAAATTATAATTTTGAGCTTAATATGTCAGACTAATTTAAATTTTAGAATAAAATTATTGGAGGAATTTGTAATTCTACAGTATGTGAAAAAATAATAATTTTAAGATCAATAACTTCCTAATATTTGAATTTGGAAAGACTCATTATGTCATGTTTGCAGTTTTCCTTGGGAAGAATAAATGCGGTAGCTTCCATCTACCCTGTTCAACATCTACTTGGAGGATTTATTGAAGAACTCTTTACAGAACATGGGAGAGGTAAAAGTAGGAGGAAGAAGCACAAAGTGCATAAGATTTGTTGAAGATACGGCGTTCTTAGCAGAAGTGGAAACGATACTAAGGGATATGCTACTTGAGCTAAATGACAGCTGTGAGCAGTAAGGAATGAAGATAAATGCAAACAAGACGAAGATCATGGTTGTCGGAAGTAAAATAAAGAAGGTAAACTTGCGAATTCTAAATGAGGCAGTAGAGTAAGAGAACAGCTTCAAATACTTGGGAAGTACTATAAGCAGTAATATGTGCTGCAGCCAGGAAGTCAAAAGGAAGATAGCAACGGCAAAGAAAGCTTTTAATAGAAAAAGGAAAAACTTCTACGGACCTCTAAAAAAAGAACTAAGGAAGAGACCAGTGAAGTGCTTTATGTGGAGTATGGCATTATATGGGGCAGAGAATGGGTGAAGAAAAGTTGTGTAATCAAGATGTATATAGAAAGAATTATGCTGAAACTGATCAGAAAGAGAAAAATAAATTGGCTAGGTCACTGGCTGAGAAGAAACTGCCTACTGAAGGATGCACTGGAAGGAATGGTGAACGGGAGAAGAGTTCGGTGCAGAAGGAGATATCAGATGATAGACGATATTAAGATATTTGGACAGAAAGAATAAGAAATGAAGTTGTGTTTGAAAGAGTGGGCGAAGAAAGAATGATGCTGAAACTAATCTGAAAGAGAAAAAGAAATTCGCTGGGTCACTGGCTGAGAAAAAACTGCCTACTCAAAGATGTACTGGAAGGAATGATGAACGGAAGAAGAATTCGGGTCAGAAGGAGATATCAGATGATAGTCGAGATTAAGATATATGGATCATATGCTGAAACTAAGAGGAAGGCAGAAAATAGGAAAGATTGGAGAATGCTGGGTTTGCATGAAAGACCTGCCCTTGGGGAGAACACTATAAATGAATTATTATTATTATTATTATTATTATTATTATTATTATTATTATAATTATTATTGTTATTATTATATTTGAACCTAGTGTCAAGAGAATGACATGAAAATGCTTCCCAGAAACTATTGTTATAACGTTATACAGTGTGAACAAAAAGTCTCGATCCATTTTTGAATAAACATTAGAATTTCTTTATTGTTTCAGACTAATATATTAGTACGGTGAGTATTGAAAAACGAGTGGCTATTGTCGGTGCTCGATTGCGCGTTTTAACATATGCAAAGGTGCAATAGGAATTCACACGTAAATTTCGAAAACCGGCTCTAACATAAGCAAATATCTGACTCCTTATATATCATTTTAATGTACCGAAGTACATATAATATTTCCATGCAGATATTCTGCGTCATCATACAATGAAAGAGTAATGGAACGGAGAAAAATTCTCTCCGGCGCCGGGATTTGAACCCGGGTTTTCAGCTCTACGTGCTGATGCTTTATCCACTAAGCCACACCGGATACCCACCCCGGTGTCGGACAAAATCATCTCAGATTAAGTTCCAACTCTTGGGTTCCCTCTAATGGCGTGATTTAAGACGGCGCTTATTCCGTCGGATCCCGGCCAACTAGTCACTCATAACGAGTGCACCTCAGCACATGTGTGGACTTCAGTCCTACGTTCATAGACATATATGATGTAGTGCAGAGGGCGGCCACTAGAGGGAACCCAAGAGTTGCAACTTAATCTGAGACGATTCTGTCCGACGCCGGGGTGGATATCCGGTGTGGCTTAGTGGATAAAGCATCAGCACGTAAAGCTGAAAACCCGGGTTCAAATCCCAGCGCCGGAGAGAATTTTTCTCCGTCCCATCTCTCTTTCATTATCTGACTCCTTGTCAAATTTCAGAGGACAGGATATGTTGCCAATGAACCACGTTCTGGTAGACCTTCTGTGCCCGAGCAGACTGCAGAACATATTCGAGAAGCCATTGAGAGGAACCCTCAAACATCGAGTCGTCGTTTAAGTAACCAGCTAGATATCCCAAGACCAACTGTTCTGAAAGTTTTGCAGTTCACACCGAAAAAGCAAGCTTATCATATTCAGGTGTTGCAAATAGTAGACATGAAAGATTATGCAGTTTTTAGGCAGTGTGTCATGATATAATGAAGGCCAAAAGTAACTATGTATGACTGGTCCTTTCATGTTCGCAGAAGCTAACATTGCAGATAACACTTACCTGGACATGTTGGAACACTTTCTTGAATCCCATCTACAGCAGGATGACATTATTGACATCGTTATCTTTCAGCAAGATGGAGAACCCTCTCATTTTGCGTTACTTTTGAGAACTCCCTCAACCAAGACTTTTCCGACAGATGAATAGGTAGAGATTCAACACAAGTATGGGCCATGGCCATCACGTTCACCTGATTTCACGTCTTTAGATTGTTTTTCTCGGAGTTATCAGTCAGGATTGTACAAAACCAAAGTAAGAAACCTATTAGGACCTGAAAATCGAATTCCAGAAGCATCTGCAGCGATTTCTGGCGACATTTCTCACGGATGTCCTTAGGGTTTCATTCAAACGTCGGACACAATGCTGTGAAATGGATGGCGATTATGCTAAATTACGATGAATTACATATGTACACAATAGCTCTATATACAGTTCATGATCGAATAAACATTATTTTACCAAACTGGATCGAGAATTTGTATCCACTCTATATAGGTCTACTTTATAAAGAAACCTAGACTACTATAAATGTAATTTTAATAATAATCAATTTAACAAACAAATTGAATTAAAGATCTTGGAATACTCTTTGGCAGGAAATTTTATTTTCTTTATCAGAGCGATCTGGTTTTCTTACAGAGAGGAACACGCGCATAAAACATAACTGCATGGCCGGCTTGGCTGCACCATTAGCCTATCTATCTGTAAACTCCAGCGTGTATTGAAATTGTGGTAAGTTAATGTTATGTATATACTATCTTAATGTATTAATATTGATCTATTATGGGTTTGTTTACCTATTTTATTAGTGTATCTATTATATTGGGATTGTATCCGTTACCTTGTGTCATATGTTATAGTATTCTGTTCAATACAGTCATCGTGACTCATTGATATATTAATCACTATGTGCACCATTGTGTGGACCGCTACATATTTGTGTTGTATGGGATAGTTTGAAGTGTTATCTACAACCACAGTTACAACAATATAGAAACATATGGAGATACGTATTACACATCGCACCGAAAAGTCAACTGAATATATGACAACAATATAAAATATACAAAAACACAACATATCTATATTGAATACTCAACTACAATTTAACACACGTACATTATTCGACGTAATATTATGCAATACGTAAACATCCCCACTATCACCTTAACATCACCCCCTACCACAGAAGACTGAAGAAACAAAGCAAGAGACGAACGACACAGCTGACGCAGTAGATCACCAGACGATAACGAAGGCGAAATACCACGCCGAAACGATGCCGTACGTTTACCAAAGATACATCATCTCTTTTAAATATTTAACAGTAACATTTTATTCGTTTCATCCTCGAACATTTATAAATTATGGATCAACAAAACATAGACGAGCACCTGAATAATGTGGTCAAATAGTCAACGTGAAGCAAAAGCACGGCATAATATAACATAGCACATCACTAGACATAGGGGAGACACACAGTCCAAGTCAAAAGGACTTTAAGAAACATTCTCAATTTCTATAGATGAATTAAAGAAATAAAGTTTGACGTGACCGAGAAATGACCCCAACGTTTAGGGAAAAAATTATCTTATGTGCTGCAAATCAGCGAAACGAGCATTCTAGCTTTACGTTCTTTCCAAGGAAGCCATGTTAAAGTTTCGTCATCATAGATTACATGGATTAGACCTCCTATCTCGTTTCGGTTTAACAAAATGGAGTTTGATTGTAATTGTTCTCCGCAACGTACTCTACTGTAGGCTACATCTGGCAATATTTCCTTCTTAAATAGGTTCATAATTATATATTTGTAATGGTATTGTATTTAGTGTTATTATTATTATTATTATTATTATTATTATTATTATTATTATTACTTATTATAAACCTGCTTCATTGAAGACAGAAATTGTATCAAAAAGTTTAGTTTTCAATAGTTACATTTTATCTGTAAACGATTACGGAGCACTAACCTGATCTATTACAATATATAGGTATATATATATATATATATATATATATATATATATATATATATATATATATAAGTCTAAACTAGCGATATGCCAACTCTTAAAATGGAAAGTAAACTATTACATGTAACATTAAAAGGCAGGGCCACAATATAACAAGAAGAAGAAGAAGAAGAAGAAGAAGAAGAAGAAGAAGAAGAAGAAGAAAAGCAAGAAGTGACTTAGGTGATGTTGCAAAAAAATATCTCAAAAGATCAAATGGCATTTTGGGAGAGCATGTGTCAAGAATAGATGGACGAACAAGTCAATATAAAGACACCAAAGAACAACGCCTAGGAGGAGATAGGATGACGAATTCAAGATACAACTAGGTGGCCAATGGAGTGGGGAGGGACGTCAACGTATAGGCCTACAGTGGAAAGAAGAAATAGATAAGTTACGTGAAATGTAAATAGTGAAGTAATGAAGATTGCTACATTAAATTCCTGAATAACTTAATTAGTTAGACATAATTTAAATTTGTGTACAAAAAAAAAACCAACACTGAACACGTATGTATGGTTAAGATGTGTTTAGTATCCATACGCTACTGTCTAAGGGGCCATTTAAAATATAATATTTTGTGCTGTCGATATCTCGCTGGCATTCCCTGACCAGAGGTGAGGATTTATGGCTCAAATGAATAAATAAATGGATAAAAGGTTCTATCCTAAATATAATGTGTAAACCTATTGTCTCCATACCGTACTACTTTATCTATTATATTATTAACTTATAGGTTATTTCTTATGTCTTCACATCTCTTCTAATCCAATACGGTATATCCTTCTAAAGGTCGAAATAATCTCATTTCTGTTGCTTTTATACTTTGTTGAATTTGTTGCATGGCAAGTGTCAACATTTAAATCCAGATGTTAACAAAGGGATCGTTCATTCATTCATTTATTCATTAGTATTACGCCCAAGGGCAGGCCTTTCACTGCAAACCCAGCATTCTCCAATCTTTCCTATTTTCTGACTTCCTCTTTGTCTCCGCATATGATCGAAATGTCTTAATATCGTCTATCATCTGATATCTTCTGCCCCGAAATCTTCTCACGTTCACCCTTTCTTCCAGTGCATCCTTCAGTAGGCAGTTTCTTCTCAGTCAGTGACCCAAACAATTCCTTTTCCTTTTCCTGATCAGTTTCAGATCATTCTTTCTTCACCCATTCTTTCCAACACAGTTTCATTTCTTATTCTGTCTGTACACTTCACACGTTCCATTCTTCCACATCCACATTTCAAATGCTTCTAGTCGCTTCTCTTCACTTCGTCGTAATGTCCATGTTTCTGCCCCATACAATGCCACACTACACACAAAACATTTCACTATTATTTTCCTTAGTTCTTTCTCCAGAAGTCCACAGAAGATGCTTCTTTTTCTATAAAACGTTTCCTTTGCCATTGCTATTCTCCTTTTAACTTTCTGGCAGCCGCTCATGTTACTGTTCATAGTACACCCCAAGTATTTGAAGCTGTTCACTTGCTCTACTTCCCCATTTAGAATTCGCAAGTTCACCTTCTTTACTTCTCTTCGTCTTATTTGCATTTATCTTCATCCCAACTGCTCACAGCTGTCATTTAGCTCCAGCAGTATATCCCTTGGTATCACTCATCTTCTGATAACAGCGCCATATCATCAGAAAATCTTATGCACTTTATTCTTCTTCCTCCTACTATCACTCCTTCCGTTTTCTGAAAACAGTTCTTTACTAAATCCTCCAAATAGATGTTGAACAGGGTTGGTGATAAAGAGCATTCTTGACGTACTCCTCTTCCTATTTCACTTCCTTCTGACATTTCTTCTCCTATCCTGGCTTTGACTCGTATCATATAAAGATTACTAAACAACCTTCTCTCTTTTCAATCCACACCCATTTTCTTTAGGATCCCCATCAGTTTATTCCAATCCACTCTGTCAAAAGCCTTTTCTAGGTCCACAAATACTACGTACACTTTTTTATCCTTCTCTAGGTAGCTTTCGCAGATTGTTCGTAGCAGTACAATTGCATCTCTCGTACCTTTTTACCTTCCTGAAGTAATGAGAATATTTTGAGTGCGTGTGCAGACATTGTGATACGATAGGTAACCGAAGGTGAGAAATTTTCGAATGCTGTTTAAAGAATGAAGTATAGAAAAGACTTTGTTGATATTGAGTTACTTCAGTGTTCCGATTTAAGTGCGTATCGAAGTAAACTCAAAGATTTTTAATACAGGAAGCAAAAGGGTCACTGTCCTGGGTGTTCATTTCAAAGTGTGTCATGACGTCACTGTTGTGAGTCAGCGATTTGAAGCGAGTTTTAGCTTTCATGTGAGAGAAGTTGCCTATTATTCAAGGCGTTCAACCTGAACAACGTCGTAGCAACAGATGGCGGTTTGTACGGTCTGTGTACTACTATAACCTCTTTCGAACTGTGTTTTGCGCGACCAAGTCGTACGCAGGGTATTTGTTATCATCGGTTGCGTACAGCAACATTCCACAACACAAATCAAATGGTCTGTGTCCATGTTGACCATCGAAGTTAACGTCAACAAATACGTAAGAAATCGTCTTAACCCTCTCCACATATCCCGACAGTAAGAAAAAACTCACCTCAGTACTTGTTTCCAAACAGTTCACATTCCTGCCACTACCGGCGTTACCGTACGTATCGGTACGTACTCTTGAGAATGAACGCCGTACTTGCTAGGCAACTTCTCTGGCACATAGGTAATACGCCTTTGCGGAAGTGTAGGAAGATTGAATTCTCTAGGCTCGTCGGCTAGCCACAAGACGACATACAGCGAGCCACGACACACTTTGAACTGAATACGCAGTATAATACTATGCATTCTAAATAGTTAAAACTAGAAACTTTGTTGAATTAGTTTTCCTCCCATTTCGATGCTTGTTCTTTATATGAGCTGTCTATAAAGTACATTAGTAGAAATTTTAAGATTCTAAAAAAATGTTATCCCGCTCAAAAATATATGATGCTCAACAGGATTTGAACCCGCGTACCTTCGACCGTACGGCAAACATAGTACCATTACATAATTTCTTTGACAGGGTATAATATTGCTGATACCATCTGTGTAGTAGTAGTAGTAGTAGTAGTAGTAGTAGTAGTAGTAGTAGTAGTAGTAGTAGTAGTAGTAGTAGTAGTAGTAGCTAATTTATTGCATTTAATTCTTAGGAATTGCGTTATTTGAATTCCAGTGGCCGTCAACAGGGAGAACACAGTCATCAGGCCGTAATGCTTACGTTAAAAAGTCATCAGAAATAAACACGTTGTCTGTTTGATGTATCACCACATATAATTAAAGGACAAAAGTCGCCAACATTGTGCTATTGTAAATCACGCCAGTGTTTAAAGTTTTGAAGCATCTGACACAGGCATTCATCACAGTGTAATGATACATAGGGGCGGTACACAAGTCATCCATTACACACCAGCTGTACGCACGGCCTGCTGCAATATACATGTGTGCTAACCCGACGGTTAATTGTGCGTAAAAAGCTCATCGTTTGACCTGGCCTTCTAGAGAATGTACACATATCACATGCAGAGTGAGTGAGTGGGTAACAGTAACGGCTTCACTCGTTTAGCGGCTCTCGCGAACTCGTCAAAGAGAATATACACACGCGGGGGTGGGAGCGAGAGAGGGTGATGGAGAGGGGTTGGATGATACTACCGCGAGCAGGGTGTGAGCGTGTGTAAATGTGTGACAGAGAACTGTGAGGGAGAGAGACAAGGTTTTACTGAATGAACGAGCGGGAGGGCACATGATTATATGATATGTGTGTGACTCAAAAGATTGGACTAATTTTGTGATTGCTCACGTACTATATTTAGACTGCAAACAAACGGAGGTAGAGATGCGCTCGAAATAATAGGCTTTGGCAGGGATGTAGAAATGTATTTCAACATGTAAAACTGAGGTTAAAAAGCGGTGAAAAAAAGCAAAGGCTGCATGTAGAGTAAGCCAAGAGAGATGGCGCATAATAATAAAATAAAAATATATCGCACAACAGCTGCAGTGAAGTAATTCTCTTTGGCAGTGTGTTTATCATACCTTCTTCTGAACTTGTGTACCTCGATTTCATATCCGAACAAGAGTATTAGTACACATATACAGGGTGTTTAAGGGAGAGAGGATGGTTTTAATATGGTGGAAAACTAGTAAATTAAAAAAAAAAATGTTTTAAAATACCTACAGTACATATGTTATGTGAAAAATATTTTAGATAAAATTAAATGTGATTCTATGCTTAAGTCAGCTGCTACGACGCTATATTTAAAGCCTCTGTTTCACAGGGTTTTCAGGGCGGAAAAACAAGTAAATTTTCAAAAAGAAATTGGTTTAAAATGACCTTTGATATCTGAGATATATCACATCATCATCATGTAGCTTCCAAGGAGTTGGACCACAGATTGCCCGTTCCGGTGTCATATTGGAGGTCGAGAAGTATCTTCAGTGGTCTTCCTGGATGTCTTGTACCCGCCGAGATGTAATTTTTTAGTAACCTAGGACATCTGTTGAGATATATAGTCTACTAGGGCATTCGATAAGTAATGGTAACAACGGTGTTAATCAGTGCTGCTAGCGGTGACCATTTAAATCTTGCACTACGTAATAGAGCAGCGATTGTTTCATAAATTTGAAATATTGGAAGTCTCGAAGTAGCCACATATTGTAAATACAGTGGCTGTTTCTGATTTGTAATAAACAATACAGCCCTAAAGTTAAGGACAAAGGTGCTTGATATTAATCTAAGTTTCAAGAGAAAAACATGCAACTCAGTGCTTTTAATGCATTACAAGAAACCTGCTGGGAGAGAAGTCCTACCATACTCAACTATTGCAAGTTGGGTGGAAGCGAAGCATTCGCTTTCAATCAAGAGTTGACATCCGAAGAGCTAACTCTCTACTGAAAGACGGTTTCTAATAAAAATTTTTACAAGATTCATGCAACTAAATCCTAGTTCACAATTTACAGTATGCAATGGAATTGTATAAATCAATTAGAAGAAATTGTTGACTTAACTTGTTAACTTACATGAATTGTATCAACTCTTTGAAATCTATTCCTTAACATCTATTGCTCAATACCTTTTTGAACATTGCCCATGCCATTAGCATTTCATTTAAATTCAGATTCTCTAGAACTGATTAGTTCATACACATCTCTGATTTCATTTTCTACATTTTCTCTTCGTTTCGGAAGTCCATTGTGGTTGTCGCATTTTTTCACATTCACATCGGAAGTTTGTTGCATTTTTAGTAGTCGAGTAGCAAAATGCGACAAAAGCGACTGTGGCTTAGACTGCTTAAGATGTATGGCTATTTTATGAAAATTCAGAGTATTTTATTTTCTGTAAAATATGTAAGGATTTTTTTAAGAACAGCAATTAAAGTTTTTCTGTTACTTTTGTGAAGAGTCCTTTCCAATCCCCATCGCTCCCAATATTTCAATGAAATTAGCGTCTATGATCCAGTAGTCCGCATTGGAATTATCCGGCCGTATTTCACATGTGAAAAATAATTTTCTCACCGATAATTTATTTCGCTTTTAAACTCATGTCTGTCATAAAATTATTAGGCCTATCTGTTGACATGCAGTCTAAAAATAATTATTATTACAAGAAAATTAGTTAAGTTCAATTAAATTACCCAAAAAATATCAAAACATGAGTTGTGATATTACTGCAGATAATATTGTAGTAACAGATGGCTGTGATTGGATGCAATTTAATGAATTCTGACACCCCATTGATGAATAGGTACACGAATTACACCATACCAACATATAAGACATCATCGTATTCATCATCATACACAATCTCGCTACTGTGCTTGTGGAATACCCTACCCAGTGACGTCAGAGACTGTCGGAATTTAGCAGTGTTCAAAAACAAACTCATCAAGCATTTTCTTACTGTGTAGAGTAGGTTTAATTTTTACTTAAGTAAAAAAAAAAATTCTTTGTTCTTAACTTCTACAATAAACTGCCTAGCCTTTATTAATCGGTTAATCTTTTAGGGTGCTATTTATAGACATTTCGCTAGCCCGCGCTACGAGCGTGCTAACTAGCCCCGGCTATCGACTGGTTACTTGTATTATTCCGATTGTAACTTTAGCTGCATTGAAAGGATCAATTGCGCTCCTGAAGCATCACCTATATTCGAAATGAAACCAAGTTCATTAGCTTTCTTTACTTTTTTGTAACACTTGTCTCTCTAAAACTAGGTATATTTCCACCAATCACAAAATGTATTTGCAGCTATGTACTTGTAGGAGTTTCTTGTCAAAACAAAATTAATGGTTCAATGAAATTGTAAACATTTATATGGTTAAGTACTCTGTGTCCCTTGTGGCAGCTCATGAATAGTGAGAAGATTTCTAAATTTCAAATTTTTATCATATCATATCGCTAACACTGGTTTATGAATACGAACAACATTAGTTCGCTGATCATCCACCGGAAGCCCGCGCTAAGAATGTCTATGAATATGGCCCCAAGTGCTTTGATTTTTATTGTATTTGTAAATTTAATATTAATTGTAATTATAATTGTAATTAAATTCGTCCACACCTGTGGAGTAACGGTCAGCGCGTCTGGCTGCGAAACCATGTGGCCCGGGTTCGAATCCCGGTCGGGGCAAGTTACCTGGTTGAGGTTTTTCCGGGGTTTTCCCTCAAGCCAATACGAGCAAATGCTGGGTAACTTTCGGTGGTGGACCCCGGACTCATTTCACCGGCATTATCACCTTCATATCATTCAGACGCTAAATAACCTAGATGTTGATGCAGCGTCGTAAAATAACCCAATAAAATAAAAATAAATAATTAAATTCTTAACATTGTAGTTGTAATCCCCTGGTTGAGGGGAAGAGAAGGCCTGATGGCCTTATCTCTGCCAGGTTAAATAAATAATTAAATAGTCTTATTTAATATTTCAACGAACGCATAGAGATGCTCCTATTGTTTAATTCCATAAATTTTGAGTGAAATAAAACAGAAACTTGTTACAAAGCAGCCAGAAGTCAAGGAAATCAGACTGGTGGTGTAAAATAACAGAGTACGTGGCTTTCTTAGAGAAACAGTAGATAAAGAGAACACAGTTTATTTAACCACAACATAATTCAAATATCCGAAAACTGTTCTTTGTGAAGGTTTCGGACATACTGCAAATAACAAGATAAGGAAGAGTCGGAGTAGAAAGAATTGTAACTCAACGATATCGCCCTGATTCTGGCAGCAGGGCTCATGTGTATGTGTGTGGTAAAGTGCGAATTCATCTCTGGGCCGCAAAGTATTAAATAAATCTCTTTAAAGCTGATTACGCGGCTTTCCGCTATTTTAACATCGCCACAGGGGCTCTTGCTGCAGGACTTCCCAACTCCCCCTCATACCACTCCCCATCCCCTTTTGCCACTGCGAGGGGTGAGAAATCGCACGCCGCTAGATAGAAGACTAACTAGAAGCGGAAAAATAAAGCGGTGTAGAGAGACCAACAGACCGCTGGCTCGAGTAATAGCGGTACAACACTGGGGAGGTGGAAGGGGGTTGGGGGTGGAGGGGTCCCTAACAGAAGTGCAACTTCCATAATAAATACCCCGTTTATTTTTCCTCCCGCCATCGTCCACATACGTTTTAATAATTAATCAGAACAACTTGCTCCTGGATTAAGTTTTTGAATAATATTCTCATACTTTAGGTCGAGGTGTTGAAATTGAAAGGTTCGCCGAGGTCAGGGAATATGCGGTAATATTGTAAGATTAGTCAAATCCTATGTGGGAATCCTGATAAGCTACGCCCTTATTTCTGTGATAACACATTTATATTGCAGAAGGATGATATATTCCTGCACACTAGTTTAATATTCGAATATAGCTTTTCGGTGCTCCAATACTGCTTCTAGATTCCTTGCATGGTGTAATGGGGGCTAATCGTGAGGTATATCTACATCAAAACTAAACTAACATTCAACTCGATGGAGCTAGAGCAAGTGGTGAGGGCCGAACTGAGCCATCTACCATCTAATAATCAACGGCAAAACTAACAGACGGAATAGAAAAGCTGCATGGTCAGTGCAGTAATTTTCCATAAGTGTTAATAACACCGAACAACAAATTTTTACTTTTTGTCTTTCTCCGAAATAAAAATAGGTGAATATTACTATATGTGTGCCCTAAATCTGAATTTAAAATCCAAATTGCCCCATCACGTACCATTTTCCGAGGAAAATGAATTGAATCTTTTATGAGTAAAACTTCGTTTTTTTCTTTCTTTTTTTTTTTTCGCTGCTACCGGTAAAATTACAACACACCAGAGATTCAAAATGCCTAAAGATACTTTAAAAATGTGTACTGGATCAAAAATTATGTTACACAGTTTAAAACACAATAACAATAGAAATATTTCATGTGTATAATGAGAAAAACCTCGAAATTTGAACTTACATATAAAAGAATTTTCTGGATGATTTCTGTTTATAACTAGACCCGGGACAGTCTTTGACAAGGAACCAAAAATAGTCTGTAACCATGTTGGATGATCTTCCTTTATATTGCCTTTCCATTTCAGATATTTCTTTATGAAATCTTTTCCCGTGCTCTTCGCTTACCGCTCCAAGAATAGGAGAAAAGAAATCCAAATGAAAATATAAAAAGTGTATTTTGAGAGACATATTACAACCCATTTTCTCATATACACTTAGCATGGTTTACACAACAAGTTCTATGTAGTTGTCTGCCCTAGAATTTCCAAGGAAATTTGAGCAAACATATTTGAAAGCGCGCCATGCCATTTTTTTCTGTAACGGAAAGTTTTTCCTCAAACAAAGGGCCAGCCATAACTTTGTTAATTTGTTGACTGATGAAAATGTCCTCTTTTATTGCCTTCACTCAAAATAGTAAACGTTTCTTTTAAATACTGAAAACCACACTCTTGTTTGTTCATTGCGTAGACCAGTGGTCGCCAGCACTCGCTGAAATGGGTAAAGGGTAAGCGGAGCCGCCCATTATGCCCAGTCGTGCAGCAGGAAGAGGTAGAGAGCATACCTGCTAGCAGCTACGAGTGTACCACAGTGCAGTGAGTTCTCCGCGGGTAAATGACGCTAGCCCCAGGGTGCTCTGTGCTGATTACCGCTGGCGTAGACCTCACTTTGAACTGTTATGAAATTTACTGAATAGAAGGGACCAATATCTGTTTATTTATTAGAAGTACAAAAGAACATGCCAACAACCACAAGAACCGGAAGTAAGTCATGAACTCATAAAATGCATTAGTTTTTGTTTTGGTTTACAAACCCCAACCCGCGCCAGGTGTTTCCTGGGGCCGCACTTATCGAAAAGTGAAACCATAGTACATCTTAAAAACCTTACGTGATACGAAGAAAAGAGATATATTTTCGGATTCAGCGCACACCAAACCACAAGGGACACATTGTTTTAAGTCGGAGCAAAATTCTTGTTGTTCAGTGTAATCGATTTTTCTTTAACCAGAGTTCGCCACCTATTGTGACTCCAAAATTTTCCGACCACAAGGCTAGGTGGAGCCTTTCTTGAATACACAACCTGAAATCTAGATCCTACATCGTCGGCTTGGAGTGTAAACCTACTAAATCCATTTTTGTCTAAAATTACATTTTATTGCCATTCGAAAGGGAATGAGACGACGAATCGTGTAGGAAAAACTGCTATGAACGATTCAACTCGTAAGCGTACGTATACGCGTGATGAGTAAAACAGCCAAATCCACTTCATTCAAAGCTCGCTGCTAACTGCGACTGTCAGTGTGGATAGTGTGTTCGACGCTGGCCTGTATTCTCGTGTAGTCAAACAAGCTTTTGGTGTTTATTGCTGTTATTCAAGCTTTTATTGACTGAAATATTGCAGAGGTACGTATAATTATGATTGTTCAATTACTCTTTAGTGTCAAAGTAATTAGAAATTCAGTTAATTTTCGATTTCAATTTTTTAAACTTCTAAGTATTGAGATTAGTAGCTAGTTTTTTTTTTTAAGTCGGTGTATTTCGGTACTCATCAAGTATTTTGCATGATATAGGTACTAAAGTTTTAACTTTATTGATGTCAAAGGTACACAAAAACAGAGGTTATTATATTATGAATGTAAAAATATGGTATCTCATGATGTCGCAAGTAAAAGCACGAAAACGTTAATACCAACAATTAAATAGGCTATGTAGTATAAAGCTTTTATTATATTACCGGTTGTTCTTTATGATTGTAAAACTTGGACTCTCACTTTGAGGGAGCAACATAGGTTAAGGATGTTTGAGTATAAGGTGCTTAGGACAATATTTGGGGCTAAGAGGGATGAAGTTACAGGAGAATGGCGAAAGTTTCACAACTGCACGCATTTTATTCTTCTCCTGACATAATTAGGAACATTAAATCCATAAGTTTGAGATAGGCAGAGCATGTAGCACGTATGTGCGAATCCAGAAATGCATATAAAGTTTTAGTTGGCAGGCCGGAGGGATAAAGACCTTTGGGGAGGCCGAGGCTTAGATGGGAAGATAATATTAAAATGGATTTGAGAGAGGTGGGATATGATGATAGAGGTTGGATTAATCTTGCTCAGGATAAGGACCAATGGGGGGCTTATGTGGGGGCGGCAATGAACCTCCGAGTTCCTTAAAAGCCAGTAAGTAAGTAAGTAAGTAAGTAAGTAAGTAAGTAAGTAAGTAAGTAAGTAAGTAAGTAAAGGTTTTGTACCTTATGTATAACATGTTAAGCCATTGACGGAACAACATTAGAGCCATTTATTGTAGTTAAATTAATTCCAAATTTATTATTAGTGACATTAAACTTCTTTTTGCAATTTTCATTTTGTATGATTCTCCGATAAGCAAGTTGTAATATAATAATATTAAATTGGGCTAACTGTCTATACTTACCTAGTTTTTATTTGGATTAAACATTAACGCTTTCGGCACTTATGTGCCATTTTCAAATGTATGGAATTGCCTTATTACATGATCAAATAGATACACCTTATGTGTGTGATATATATGGTATGTACCCTTGACGTTATACCATCGTTTACAAAATAATACTCTGATTATCTATGAGGAAAACATTAATCAGGATACATTGATACCACAAGAATTTGATAACCTACATAAAAATTTAAAATTCACATTGGAAGCAAGTGTTAACAATAGTATAAATTTTTTAGACCTAAATATTACTGTAAAACCTTCCAAAATAGACTTCAATATACACAGAAAACAAACAGCTACTACACATGCCATCGATAATAATTCCACCCACCCCACAACACACAAAATCAGCAAATTTAGGTACCTTATTGACCGTTTACTTACGATACCCATGAAGAAGAGTAACTACAAAAAAGAAATCAATTATATTCAAAACCTTGCAAAAGAAAATGGCTATGGAAAACACTTAATTCATAAACTACTTAAAAACAGAAAAGCCATATTACTTAAGAAAAAACACACTACATTAGAACCAGAAAATGCAAAACCGAACAAAAAATGGCAAACCATGACTTATTTCGGGAAAATTTCCAATCAAATCAATATTTTTTTCAAAAAACAAAATATCAACATAGCATTCAAAACCAGCAACAAGCTTCATAACATAATCCCCAATAGAACCAACAATAATGAACCCCTCTTAAATAGTGGTATATATCAATTGCAATGCAAAAACTGCACCAAAATATATATCGGCCAAACCCGCCGTAATTTCAAAATAAGATATAAAGAACACGTTACAGATTTTAAATACAATAGAAACAAGTCGAAATATGCCCATCACCTCATAGAAGAAGGACATGAATTATGTAATATAAAAGATACACTAAAAGTTATAAAAGCCATTAACAGCCCCTTAATAGACATAGCAGGGCAATTTTATATTGCAAAGAATTTCAACGAAGGAAAACACCTTTTAAACGAACAAATAGTTAATCCCAATAACCCACTATTCAATTTATTTAAACTAATATCGAAAAATCGGACATCATCCCATAATATTACATCACATCCCCCTACCCCTACATCACTTCCGGTTCCGCCAGACGTTCATTAAAATAAGAACTATTGTGAGTACCAAACGATTCTCAGTAACAGCCTGACTAACGTAGAGCACACAACACGTCCAACCAATGTAAGTAAAGTTAATATTTTCAATCAATGCATTTAAACACCAGTCTATTCACACACGTAACAACAACATTTTATGTTCGCAGTGTAAAAGGCTTAACTGAAAGTCGTATGGTGACAATGATGAATTTGTAACATCCAACCTTGGCAAACCGAAGGAACACAATAACAAGCATCAATGCAAGTGATATTACGCAACATTTCATCGTGGTACAGTGCTTCGACTTGCGTAAGTGAAACAACGTGAATCCTTGGTGTGTTAATATATAACATTTTAATACGTGCAACACAGTGCAACTCATAAACATTTTAATAAATATAGGAACTGCATGTAATAACAACTTCAAGATAACCATATTGTCACATAAAACAATGGGACTTTTATTGTAGATGTAAATTAGTATAGATTTTAATTATTAGCAAGTGTTTTTAATTTAATTTATATATTATTTTGTAAACGATGGTAGATCATCAAGGGTACATACCATATATGTCACACACATAAGGTGTATCTATTTGATCATGTAATAAGGCAATTCCATACATTTGAAAATGGCACATAAGTGCCGAAAACGTTAATGTTTAATCCAAATAAAAACTAGATAAGTATAGACGGTTAGCCCAATTTAATAATATTATATTCTTTTTGCAAGTTAAGCGAACCACCTTTTAAAAACTGCAGTGTGTTAAACTCTCATATGGCATAGTTTTCCTGACTTTTCTAATGCATGTACAGTAGTGGCAAAAAAACCGAACCGACCCTTGTAGCTGATTTCAGAGCCTTGTTCACTCCAGAGCACGATACACTGGTAACTAAGACTTTCGTAGTTCGAATCCTGCCTGGGAAGGAAACTTTTTTTTTGTTTCTTATTCAAATTTATTTCCAATACTTTTCGATTGCTGGTAAAATTCATTTTCTGGGAATAATAAGTTAATTAAGTAGTAAAATATCGCTGCAATCGAAAAGTATTGGGAATCAATTTGAATAAGGAACAAAAAAAAGTTTCATTCCCAGGCAGGATTCGAACCACGAAAGTCTTAGTTACCAGTCTATCGTGCTCTGGAGTGAACAAGGCTCTGAAATCAGCTACAAGGTTCGGTCCGGTTTTTTTTTTTTTGCCACTACTGTATATATTTTTCTGCCGCTTACGTTTGCTCTATTACGCTATCACTTTCATTATCCAATGTATAATAGCGTTTTAGTTATCGACGCTTTAAACTGAAAAGTTTATTCAATAGTGAAATTTGATATGGACTTGAAATGATAAGAAAATTTTTGCCTGCACCGATCAGGAACAGGATTGCTTTACGTGTCGTAAATCAATAACAAATTAAGCATATCTTTATTTTCCTGCTGAAGGAGTACGTGCTGAGAATTTTAATAACTTTTCACTACCGTCAGCCGAGTTTGAACACGCGAATCTTGAATCGAAAAGACAGCATGGTAACTGCTGTTTCAGAGAGATAATAAATTAATATCGCATCTCAAACCCAAAAAAAGAAAGCGTCAATTTTAAAAATAAAAAATTTAAGCAAGTGGCTAGCCTATAGTCTACAGTATTCTGTTTACCGAGTTGTCATTAAATCGGCCAAAGCTAATTTCAAGCCCGGTTGGACGGATTTGCAAACATGCATTTCAATCTCTCGTTGCTGAAGTTTTAAATTTTCTGGTTCGTATTTTTCGGATATAGTTATACTATATATCAACACTTGAATTTTTATTTTACTGAAATGTATTTACTCGTACTCTGAAATTATAGCTTATTAACCCTAGAATGCTACCGTATGTATTTTGATGCATAATGGGTAAACAATTGATCCTCACTAATTTTCCCGCCAAGCCTTTTAGCTATGCCTCCATCTGTCAGTTGCTGACAGCAGGTTGTAACATACACGTTTAGCTAAGTTAGTATATTAGAAAGTGTACTTCAGATTTACGTATCAATAGTATTAAGAGAACATTTTCCGTCAGTGCAGTTTATTTAGTTCCTTATAAGTGCATTTTATCTAACAAAGTAACACTGGATGACAACTTACGTGATGATCCTGACACTACTCTGCAAATTATACATGAAAGCTCAGAAAATGGTGCTGAAGCTTATAACAGTGACAAGAATCCAAAATATATACCAAGATGAAGTTGCAGTTCAAGGAGAAAAAATTAATGGAAGATACAGGAGAAAAGATTGAGAATAATTATTGTAGAAAAAGAGCTAATGAAGAAAGAAGAAAAAGAAGGAAGAAAATAGAAATTGGGAAACTCGCCATATATTCAGTTACCGAACAAAAGAAAAGGAAGAATAAAATTGTATTCTGAAATATTTTCTTGTAATTAGATTTATGATTTTTTTTTTCTTGTAAATTTAGTTTTATATAGGCTAAGCAGAAATTAGATACAAAAACAAATAAAACCAAAGAAACGAAATAAAAATTATATTCATAAATATTTTCTTGTACTTAGGGCTATATTATTTTATATTTCATGTAAGTTATTTTCATGAAAATAAAAATTAGAAACAAGAAAGAGACCTAAGCAAATAAAACTACAAAGAAATCAATAAAAAGTATAATCTGAAACTAATATAGAGCCCAAAAACACAATTTTCGCATATTACGTCATTTTTACGTATCACATGGCTAACGAGAAAGATAGGCTTCGGCATGAATCGGAATCACGTGGTTATCATTGTCTAGTCATGGCCATCTTGACAATCGCCTAATATAAACACATGTTCAAAGTTCTAAAAAAAAAAAAAAAAAAGAATTTCTATATTGAATTTATGTTAAATGTGCATTTATATATAAACTTGTTCAATGTTGGCCATGTTATGACTAAGAATGTGACGTCGTGTCGTAGCCTGTCTTTCTCGTTAGCCACGTACGTATCAATAGCAATACAGTACTACTCAATGACGACAGCATTCTAGGCTTAAATAATTTGAGTGTAATCCTAAATATTCCACACTTCACGATCGTATGAGCAAAGCGTGCACGGGTCTGAGTTCTAAACCTTAAAAATGAGTAAGATTGACAGTAGTGTTTCATTTTTCACAGTTAGAAGTGTTTCATTTTCTAAAGGCGAACTAAGTGCTATGTAACTGATTCAGCCTTGGCTTGATCTATTCATTTTTTTTTTCTTTTTAAGACAATGAGTAACGTTGCTGGAATATATTTTGTACTAAACAATATAGCTATGCATGAATGAAAAAAACTTCACGGAATTAAAAATTTATGGGGACAAAAGCCTGGTTTCAGTGTATATTAATCATTTCTCAAACATTTTATATTTACAATAAATCACAATATCCATAATACAGCCTTACAAATAAGTATTTCCTGCGTTTATTTCTCTCAATGTTCAGCTCTGTCAACCAACCAGTTAAAATCTTACAATTTTCTTCCAGTTTTTTACTAATTTAAACGTCTTTTATATTTTACGCAATACGATAGCTTTGTTTATTATTTAGTAAGTTAATTTTATTTGTAAAAAAGTACTTGTCAAATATAATAAGTCTCTGTATTTCCATTAGCAGTGTTCTGAAAAGAGACTCGGTAAAAATGCTACATAATAAATGTGAAAATATCCATAATGCAAGATGACGAGATTAGTTAGAGACGTTGAATTGGTCTCGACGAGTGTAAAGCTGCCTAAGAAAAAAGAAAAAAGAAAGTTGAATTAAAAGAAAGAAAGGGGTTGGTTCCAGTCAACATTCGCGTAGCATTACTTCTACTCCAACGTGCACACGGCTATTTGAATCCAATTAAGGAATTAAGAGCGCTGCATTCAGAAATATAGGCCTACTACACAAAGGAATAGAAATATTTTAACTAAGCATATTTTCTAGCTACTCTATAAAATAGAGAACATATACAGAAACATGTTCAAGTTCTGTGTTTCATACTGACTTTACGCTACGACTATCGATAACAATAATGTATCAATTACTAATAGAAAAGTGTCAAGTTCTGGCAATAGCGTCATTTACAAGCGAATCTTATTCGAGTGTAGATACTATTTCATATTGCTGGTAACTTGGTCATTACCGACAAAAATGGTTGTGATCAAGTAAAAAAACAATAAACACAGAAGACTAAAACGAAAACGAATAAAAAACGAGGAAAATTGTATTAAACTTTTTTGTTTTAAATATTTCAAAGGATTAACCTCTTGAAATTAATGACATTACTTACACTTCACTCTATAGAATATGAGATGGCAGTGTAAAATACGGTAGTTTTCTTAGTATCGTCCGTAAAATACGATGTAACCACAGTCTATAGTATATACATTCACGAAGCTTGAGTTGTGAGGGTGCTAGGAACAATAGACTGTGCCGGTATTACTTCGCATTGTCTGTAATGAGGCGATATTAGCGATCCTAGTGGTTAGCAACTATCTATGGATGTATATTTACTATGTATTGATTCGTGACTATATACTAGACTGTGATGTAACCATAGACACATCAGGGTTCTGCTAGTTGCATAAGCAACAGGCGACGTCATCTATCAATGCCATTAAAAAGAACGATATAATCAGATTCTATAGGTACAACATACGCCTTCGTGGTAACAGCATTCGTCACTACAAAGCATGAGGTCCCGGATTCGATTCTAGTTCTGAGCATGTACGTAAATAAATCGACTGGACAATAAATTCAAAATTATAATAAAGTAATTCTGAACATTACGAGCACTGTTCATTCGGTCCTCAAAATTATTAAACGTTATTACATCCTCTTTTTTTTACTTTTGAATTATCTAATTGAATTTGTATTGTTATTTATCTGTATTTTGTTTTTATGTGTATTTTTGAAGGCATATATATTTACAAAATCTGAATTTATAGTTGCAAAATGTAAATAAATTTGAAAATATAGTGAAAATATTTTGAGTTCAATCATAAGCTTTATCTATTTGCAAATGTTTATTTGCTACATTATGTATAAAATATTAACGTTTTCGCCTTTTCGGCATCATCAGATATGTTAAAACACGTAATCTAGAACTTGAATAAATTAACGAATATACGTTGTAATATACATGACAGATAAATTTCATGAATTTTATGTATTATGTAGTTAAGTAAAAGTTTTTTTAAAAATGAATTCAAACATGCAAATTTGGAAGGACAATTGTGATTGTATATACATATAACTCATGTTACAAACATATGTGAATGGTTAATGCGTGTCATTTAACCATTCACATATGTTTGTAACATGAGTTATATGTATATATAATCACAATTGTCCTTCCAAAGTTACATGTCTGAAATCATTTTACAATCATTAATCATCTCTCATTGTTTTATAATACGTTTGGCCGGTTTGTCCAAGTATTGTTAAAAGACTTAACGACTGTTAAACCTTCAACAGTTTGTTAAATACAGTTTTTCCATTTGTTCAACACCAGTTTGGCTTAACAGATTCTTAACCGTTTGTTAACTTTAAATGTAGTATTTCAGGCCGTTAACTCATTTAACAAACAGTTAAACATGGCGGATAACACCACAGCTGTTCAGACAAAAGTTGTGAAAGTAACATGTTATGTTTCTCTTTGAGGAATGTTTAGAGTAAGGGACGGTTTCACCAAGCTTCAGTAAATCAGTCCAAATGAAACATTAACTAGTACTGAACAATGAAATATTTACACGATTACGTTTGTATGTGAGCTGTGTCCGTAGACTTCAAGCCTAGCAGCTATATGTGCCTCGTCGCGCTGGTTACGTCATGGTACCCAGATGGAGTAGTCAGTAGCGTGTTGGCTTGCCATCTCAGAGGCCCGTGTTCGGTTCTCGGCGATAACTTTTTTTTAACGTAACTAATTTTTATACATGTTACCTTTCTTCATTTTTATAATTATGTGTAGTGGAACGAATTATTTCGCAACTCTGGCTCCACTAGGAGAATTTAAAAAACTATTGGGAGATCAATTTTCTTCCCGAAATAAAACAAAGAGAAACAAACAAATTAAAGAAAAATAAAAGAAATACACATGTGGATCTAATACATTGTCCACATGCCATCGGCGTCTATCACTGCCTGGCATTTTCGGGGCATTGAGTCCACCAGATCGCGGAAATAGTTCTGGTCCTTAGCGAAATCTTCCCAGGTAACCAGAACTTGATCCCAGAACTGATCTGGATTTTGAGGTGGGATGTCTCGATATTTGTCAATCCTCTTTTTCATGCTTTTCCGTGAACCGTCTTTGAACGTTTATGGCGGTGTGCGCGGGGTGATTATCCTGCTGGAAAATTAAATTTCCATCGGAAAGAAAACGATTATAAATTCCAAGAATCCAGCTCTTTCGCTTCTGTTTTAAAGCCAGTGCAAACATATCTTATCGCTAGCTATAATATAATTATAATAAATGAAAGTTAATATACCAATTAAGTTTTGTTATGTTTGAATGCACATTATGTATTAATTTACTAATATTTCTTAGGTACCGGTATGTAGTTATAATAATCACTTTCATGTCTTAAAATAAAACTCAGTTGTATGTTACCTAGTTGAAATAGGCCACTTGTTTCAATTCACTAGCTACTATTAACTTTAGATTCTATGTTACTAGCTCTTCAACTATAGCCGATATCAATAGTGCTTCAAAATACGCAGTGAGTAAATAATAAAATGTTTCAGCAGCAATTGCTTCTTTAGGACGAAATTACATATAATTTATACATGAACCTAAATTAGAGAATTTTATATGATACGGAATTCTCCTCGGGGTTTTCTGTACAGTTGACTACACACAAATTCGTGTAATTATTGTCACCTGGTGGTCATAATGCTTAGATTTTTCTAAATATAAATTCATATTTAGCATTATAAAATGTAACCATACATAATAATTATTATTATTCAATAGCAGTCAATGCAACTTTCATTTATCAATTCTCTGTACTGTATGAATCATGGCTACTGTAATAGGTTACGATTTTACACATGTTTCATGACTTACTCCATAGTACAGAATTTAAATAATAATATCAGCAATAAGAAGTTGTCTTATATATGCAAAATCATTACCAACTGCTGTTGAGTAGTTAGAATAGTATTAACGACAGTTAAAGTTAAGTGTTGGTTATTTTAAACAAAATTATGTTGGAAAAATGGAAAATATCTTAACAAAATGTTAAAAATAAACCAGCTGTTAATTTAACATTTGTTAAGCCAAATTAAACATTACTTGGAAAAACTGGCCAGTTGTCTTTTAAATCTATTGCTATTACCATTTCACTTATAATTAACAATTTCAATTTAAACCTTTCATATCACTGATATTCGTACTTGGCAATAATTTAATACGTGTCATTTAACCATTCACATATGTTTGTAACATGAGTTATATGTATATACAATCACAATTGTCCTTCCAAATTTACATGTTTGAATTCATTTTTACAAAAACTTTTACTTAACTACTTAATACATAAAACTCATGAAATTTATCTGTCATGTATATTACAATGTATATTCGTTAATTTTTTCAAGTTCTAGATAACTTGTTTTAACATATCTGATGATGCCGAAAAGGCGAAAACGTTAATATTTTATACATATTGTAGCAAATAAACATTTGCAAATAGATAAATGTTATGATTGAACTGAAAATATTTTCACTATATTATATTAGATTTATCTGAATTCAAAATGAATTGCAAAATTTGAAAATGTTGAAAAAAAAATAAATAAAATTATATCGTTGAGACTGAAAATAAAATAAAGCCCACTCTAACATTGAAAAAGACATAGGCTAATCAAAGACTTTTGTAGTGACCGACCCAGAACATAATTTCTAACAGTTTGAATACTTAACGGTGATATCTTATTCCTGGTTAAATTAAATTGAAGATTAATTCTTATAGTTCTAATTTCAGCTATAATGTGTCATTTGCTACAGAATCTCTTAATGTACAATCATTGGCATAATTTCTGAATCTTTGAGCTTCAGGAACATTATATTCTAGAAAAATCTATTTCTAATAGTGAATAATTACTACATAATAATGTCCATTATTATTTAAGAGAAGTAACAAAAATTCTTTCCATACATCCGAATCTTAAAGCTAAATACCTATTTTATTCGTTATACATGGCCAAAATTACCATTAACACCAACTATAACACTCATAACTAGTTTACAGCCCTAGTTGAGTATCCTACAAGGCACTTCGTTGGTTATTATTATATGATTCTGTGACCCTTCATTGAAAAAAAATACTTCGATTCTAATACATGCATTCAAGATTCTTTTCTCACCAATACTATTAGGCCTAATTCTATGATCATTTCTACCGCAGAATACCCTATTTTCGTATTCTACCAATAGTACTCGACCAGTATTCTACAAGACCAGAACTGTTTTCACATTATTACTGTCCTATAGTGAAAGATTGCGTGCTATCCGGGAAGTAAATGTTGAGCTCACAAATTATTGTTGTGGAATGAGTATAAAAATCAATAATTAAGTGAAAATATAATAGCTAAGTGTATTTATATGGGTTTGCTATTACGTTGGACCCTTAGGCAAAAGTCATAGCTAAACCCTGTAGACTTAAGTTCTATTAAATGAAAGATTTTATCAACCCATCCATAACATCTGTATGAAATCCTGTCAAAAAAATTTGATATCATTTTAAATCAAATTGGCGCACTTTGTACATAGGAGCGCCCGCTCTTGAGTTAAACACATAATCAATCAACATAATAAACGTTATGTAACCTACTATCTACTTCTCTGATTAAACAAATTAATTCCTCCTCATGACTCAAGTGGTAGCGATTTAGTCGACTTGGATTCGATACCCGGCAGGAAAATGAAACTTGTCAGTCTTCTATAACATGGAATGGATATTCTGTCCCTTGTCTCATATTTATTTACTTATCCATTATTGATTTTTAAGCGATAGCCTTCCGCTATGCTAATATCAATGACGAAAGTCCCAATGCTTGTGAATGTCTGAAGTTGGTTCATTAATTCCCCACTGCAAGATAAAGAAAAAAACTGACATACCCAGACCTTAAAAGTGGAAAATAGTAATTATTTAAGAAACTCATTAACCATCGACGAGCTAACACACTAGGTTAACAGCCAATAAACTATCTAATACTCCAAGAATTCAATTAAGCAACCAATTAATTAATATCCTAAAGAGTTAACTGTCCAACCAGTAAACAATGTAATGAGTGAGGCATTAATAAGTTATATTGAATAATGTACGAGGCGGGTTCTTAAAGTAAGTTCCGTTTTCAATTATAGCCGTCACATCGCTGCAATCGTTATTTTGCGCATGCATATTTTCTTCTTCAATCTTCAGAGAAGCTGTGCATGCAGTTTCAGAGCTTCAGTCCGTGTGTGGGGTTAGTTATGATCAGTTGAAATGTTTAAAGTGATCGAGCACCCCGCCGACTGTGAGATGCGCTCTGTTATCCGTTTTTTGAATGCGAGAAACATCAAACCAGCTGACATTCATCGTCAACTTTGTGAGGTGTATGGTGATGATGCCATTAGTGATGGAATGGTCAGGAGATGGGTTAGGAAGTTCAAAGAGGGCCGCGTCTCTGTGCATGACGAGCAGCATACCGGTCGGCCATCTTTGGTCAATGACAATTTGGTGCGTGCTGTCGATGAAAAAAATCATGAGGACAGGAACAAATTGACCATCCCTCCTACAGCCCGGATTTGGTACCGAGTGACTTTCATCTCTTCCAGCACCTCAAGAAGTTCCTCGGTGGTCAACGTTTTGATGGTGACGACACCCAAAATCTCATCTCGAAATTTGGCTGGGAACAAATTGACCATCCCACCTACAGCCCGGATTTGGCTCCGAGTGACTTTCATCTCTTCCTGCACCTCAAGAAATTCCTCGGTGGTCAACGTTTTGATGGCGACGACACCCAAAATCTCATCTCGAAATTTGGCTCGGAACAAATTGACCATCCCTCCTACAGCCCGGATTTGGCTCCGAGTGACTTTCATCTCTTCCAGCACCTCAAGAAGTTCCTCGGTAGTCAACGTTTTGATGGTGACGACACCCAAAATCTCATCTCGAAATTTGTCTGGGAACAAATTGACCATCCCCCCCTACAGCCCGGACTTGGTTCCGAGTGACTTTCACCTCTTCCTGCACCTCAAGACGTTCCTCGGTGGTCAACGTTTTGATGGCGACGACACCCAAAATCTCATCTCGAAATTTGGCTCGGAACAAATTGACCATCCCTCCTACAGCCCGGATTTGGCTCCGAGTGACTTTCACCTCTTCCTGCACCTCAAGAAGTTCCTCGATGGTCAACGTTTTGATGGCGACGACACCCAAAATCTCATCTCGAAATTTGCCTGGGAACAAATTGACCATCTCCCCTACAGCCCAGATTTGGCTCCGAGTGACTTTCATCTCTTCCAGCACCTCAAGAAATTCCTCGGTTGTCAACGTTTTGATGGCGACGACACCCAAAATCTCATCTCGAAATTTGGCTGGGAACAAATTGACCATCCCCCCTACAGCCCGGATTTGGCTCCGAGTGACTTTCATCTCTTCCTGTACCTCAAGAAGTTCCTCTGTGGTCAACGTTTTGATGGCGACGAAGTGAAAACAGCAGAGCGGGAGTGGTTCGCATTGCAGGCGGGCGAATTCTACAATGAGGGGATAGAAAGACTTGTGCCACGACTCGATAAATGCCTCAATAATGGTGGAGATTATGTTGACAAGTAATTGAAGTGTGGGGAATACAATGCAACAAAAAGAGTTTGTAAATATCTTCCCGTTTACTTACTACACCCTTTTGGAACTTACTTTAAGAACACGCCTCGTAAGTAACTGAGTGGCCGGCCATAAAATCAGAAGTCTTATAGGTCAGTTAATTAAATCAATAATGCATATTATATCGAGTGTTTTCATATACTTGAATGGTTTTATTCTTAACACACCTTATTTTTATTATCAACGCATTGCTGGGCCCCACGATATTAACCTGGGTTAACAAATTATCCATCAGTTAAAGTTTACATTATAGTTTGTTGGGTGAAGTACCAATTAATTAGATAAATAAATTAATCAGCCACGATTAACACTGCTGCTAGGATTTACAAATTTAATGTTCTATGAATTCACGTTCGTGAACTGAAATCCCGTCTCGTGAATGAATGTTTGTCAGTTCTTAATGTGGTGCCCTGCTTTGTATTACACGTACTAACTCCGCTTTACATGAGTACCTCTCTCTGTTCGTTCATTTCAGGTAAGGAAATACTTCTCAAAAATTGGAACTGACATACATCACTAAAGATGTAAGAAAACAATCGATATGCAGGCTACACAAACCTAACAAATATAATTAAATATTATAATTAACAAATGATAGAGAGAACTGATACTTGTCAATATAATCGGTGAATGAATGAATGAATGAATGAATGAATGAATGAATGAATGAATGAATGAATGAATGAATGAATGAATGAATGTATTGAGAGGAAGAATGTACTATTAGATAGGTTCGTCAATAGAATCTATGGAAGGGTAGAATCTATGGACAAATTGACGGATGGATCTGAAAATAAGTAGACAGCTGTGATAGAAGTGTTACTCGTAAATAGAATCGATGGGTGGATGACAGATAGGCAGAGAGATTAAATAGAATTAATACTCGTGAATACAATATTTGAATGGATGAATCGATGGATGTATCGAAAGGAAGAGATATAACATGCACATTAAATATAATTTATACCACTGAATAGAGTGGATGGATGGATGGATGGATGGATGGATGGATGGATGGATGGAAGGATGGATGGATGGACGAAGGGACGGCCGGATGGACAGGTAAGTAGATACTTAGATATAATTGCTATTCTGATAGATCTGTGGATGGGAGAATGTAGGGACAGAAAACATATGTTTCAAGCTGTTCCACGGTTGTTGAAGCATGGCCTTGGATGCTCTGTGGACGAAAATGCGTTTACTCCGTAAGATTTTCACGTACTGTCGCCCACCTGCGCTGGATGGCAAGGCCATGTTTCAATTACGGTGGAACAGGTTCCATATGGGTTAAATATAATTGATACTCTGAATAAAATCGATATATGAATGGATGGTTGGATGGATGGATACGCATGCAAGCATGATAGATAGATTAACAGAATTGATACTCGTGAATAGAATCGACGGATGGATCGATGGATGGATGGACACGCATGCAAGCATATTACATAGATTAACAGAATTGATACTCGTGAATAGAATCGACGATGGATCGATGGATGGATGGATGGATGCATGGATGGACACGCATGTAAGCGTATTAGATAGATTAACAGAATTGATACTCGTGATTATAATCGATGGATGGATGGATGGATGGATGGACATGCATGCAAACATATTTGATAGATTAGATAGAATTAATACTCCAGAATAAAATCGATAGAAGAATGGGTGAATGGACACTATGGAAACATATTGGATAGATTAGACAGAAGTGATATTCGTGAATAGAATTTGTTAATGGGTAAGTGAAAGACTCGTCAAGAAGTCGGATAGAATTAATACCCGTAAACTGAATCGGTGGGCGGGTAAGTGAATGGGAGGGTGAGTGGATAGATGAATAGATGGAAACACAAATAAACATAGATAAAAATTATATTCGGGGTTATAATTTGCGAATGGATGAATAGCTGAATCATCAGGCAGGCAGATAGATCATAAAGAATTAATAATCGTTAAAGGAATCGATGGGTGGATGGGTGGGTGGGTGGGTGGGTGGGTGGGTGGGTAGCTATATGGATTGATGGATGAATGGACAGAGAGGCAAAAAGTTTAGATAACTTGCCTGGATCTTATACTACTGGAAAGTACTGATGAATAGACGGCCACAAATACGAAAACGGATGAGCGGACAGACAGACAAATGGAGAGATGAACGGTCATATGGATAGAGAAAGACGGATAGATAGATGACGAACAGACAAACGTGTATACATGGAAAAACAATAGAATGTTAGATCCACAGGTAAGTCATAAATACAGATAAAAACAGATTTTGCTAGGAAATGCCAAATTCCAGAGTGACCCAGCAGCAGAAGCATCCTTACAGTGAGTAATAACCACTATTTGCTCGTCTTTCAGCTTAGGCATTCTCGCCCCTTCCGGGCAGTGAATACCAAGACTCGCAGACCTTGCAATTTTCCTGAGATGCAGTAGACTACCTAATTAACGCTGGCTATAGCAGCACCTTGTTACAACATCAATGCCTCTACTGTGGCCAAGGAAAGAAAGTAAGCAAGCAGTTTCCAAGCTTCACATTATTACAAAAGGAGCCTTGAAACTCAATCCTAATCCCCACTCCACTTCTCCTCAAAATAAGAAGAATTTCTGGAAGCTTCTGCGATATTCTGTGTGTTCAAATAGCCATCGTTACGTTGCGCGGTTAAGTGAAAGACTAGTTTGTGCTGAATAGACATTCTTGATCTGTTTACCTCAGGTTATGTTAACTAAACACTAACAGAGGTATATATATCAGGCATTTTCTTTCTTTGCTACTCTGCAAACCGCAGTTGTGTTCAACAGAGCAGAGAATATTGTTGTGCTTCATTGCAACTGAACTTCTCTATTTAAATTTTGCCAAGATTTACATATAAACACCTTACTTTAAGCATTATTTAAACGTTATAATGTAGCAGAAAGCAATGCAATAAATTGTATAGGGCGCCTGACTCAAGCTGGTCACAAATTGTTTAGGCATCACGCACAACACACGAATAGGGGTGGACATAATATTTTTCGTCGTTGGAATTCTCTAACTAGCATCGATTATATTTTAGTTTCAAAAACGATTTAAAAAAAAAGCTAGAATAACAAAAAGCAAGGAGGTGCACTATCACCTTTACTTTTAACTTTGCTCTAGAGTATGCCATTAGGAAAGTCCAGGATACCAGAGACGGTTTGGAATTGAACGGGTTACATCAGCTGCTTGTCTATGCGGATCATGTGAATATGTTAGGAGAAAATCCACAAACGATTAGGGAAAACACGGGAATTTTACTTGAAACAAGTAAAGAGATAGTTTTGGGAGTAAATCCCGAAAAGACAAAGTATATGATTATATCTCATGACGAGAATATTGTACGAAATGGAAACATGAAAATTGGAAATTTGAAGAGGTGGGAAAATTCAAATTTCTGGGAGCAACATTAACAAATATAAATGATACTCGGGAGGAAATTAAACACAGAATAAATATGGAAAATGCCTGTTATTATTCGGTTGAGAAGCTTTTATCATCCAGTCTGTTGTCGAAAAATCTGAAATTAGAATTTATAAAACAGTTATATTACCGGTTGTTCTTTATGGTTGTGAAACTTGGACTCTCACTTTGAGAGAGGAATATAGGTTAAGGGTATTTGACAATAAGGTTCTTAGGAAAATATTTCGGGCTAAGAGAGATGAAGTTACAGGAGAATGGAGAAAGTTACACAACACAGAACTGCACGCATTGTATTCTTCACCTGACAAAATTAGGAACATTAAATCCAGACGTTTGAGATGGGCAGGGCTTGTAGCACGTATGGGCGAATCCATAAATGCATATAGAGTGTTAGTTGGGAGGCCAGAGGGAAAAATATCTTTGAGGAGGCCGAGACGTAGATGGGAAGATAACATTAAAATGAATTTGAGGGAGGTTGGTTACGATGGTAGAGACTGGATTAATCTTGCTCAGGATAGGGACCAATGGCGGGCTTATGTGGGGGCGGCAATGAACCTCCGGGTTCCTTAAAAGCCAGTAAGTAAGTAAGAATAATAAAAAGACGTAGGTTCGGTGGATTAATTCTGCAATGCTTGGGAAAAGTGACATAAGTCAGTTTCTACAAACATTTTTTATTGACAACTTACGGAACATCTGCTCGCTTGGGAAAAGAGACATAAGTATTTCTCCCATTAGAATAATTCATACAGAAAAAAATCAAATCGACATAAACCAGTGTGAAGACAGTTTTTTTTTTTCCTTCTCCTGTAAAATTAACATTTTTGACTTGTGCCACTTTTCCCGAGCATTACAGAATTGATACATTAATTCATACAGCAAAGAGACATTTCTAATACGCGGACCTTTCGAGGATAGTCCATGGCTCTTAGATAGAGTGATGTGTTCGTATGAACGTTTCCGCTATCTAAGATGGTTCGATATTCGGTCCTTCCTTTCGTACACTTTAATTTCGAACTTTGATTCCGGATGATTCTAGAATATTATAATTAATACTGATTTAAAATGTAAATACGCAATCCATCGTAACATCATATGAATAAGAATGTTCCACAGCATTAGTTATAAAAGCTCGAATTCTACCGTCGGTAACCATTCACGGTTCGAATCTCTGAAGCTCGTAAAAGCGAAATTGAAAAATATCGATAGAACAATAAAAACATAACATTTTCCAGCAAGCAAACTACCTTGGCATCATCCAACTCCATGCGGGTTGTTCTCGATCTCGTCGTATGGTCTGTCACAGTCTGGATCCAACTTTTTTCTTAATCTACCCAAGTTTTGACGTTTTCATGGTAGTATCACTAGGTGTGAAATATTCAAAATATATTTAAATAGATTAATCAATGATGTTAAAATTCTGCGCTGTCTGTTATTTGAAGATACTTTGCTTACTCCGAATGAAACTAAACAAATTAATTTAAAGGATTGGATATAACATATTAAGGAAACAATGTTATAGGAACTGTAACAAGAGAAAATGACTCGATAAAGTATTATCCATGACGAGAATAAACGTTCGAAAGGAGAAACAATACCTAATTAACGTAAGAGTTTGAAAGCATGTGCTTAAAATAAATTTATCATACGAAGGCTAAAATTCGTAACATTCACGTGATGATATAAGTGAACGTTATACCCACCCGTAATTCCGCCTACGAAACATTAAATACCTCCCACATGTCTAGACTGTTATTTGGGCTGCCTAAGCAAAGCTGAATGCCTTAAGTCAGACACCTTGTACATAACCAAAATTTTAGGAATCGACGTTAATCCTATGTTAAACTTTCATAGTAACAGCTGTTAGATGAATAGCAGGTTAAGCGGAAACTATAGTCGACCTGGAAACTGCAAACTATGATTACTTTCATCTCCAAAAAGTTAGAGAAATGAGTACAGATGGTAATCATATTACATACTACTTATTAAATTAGTATTCAAGGATCAATATTAGATCTCCTACTTTTTCTAGTGTTAATAAATAATGATATTTCCCCTCTAATGAACGATGCAGGTCTTCCCATATTATTTGTAGATGATGCAAGTTTAGTAATTACAGCCAATAACTCCAACACATTCTATCTTCAACAGATGCAATTCTGCTCAAAATATTTTATTTATTCGCAATGAATAAATTAGTATTAAATAATGACAAAACATAATCCAATTTAAATACTGCTCAAATTCAATCTCGAAAATTTCAAGCGCAATAATTAACAAGTCTCTAACAACAACACTCAAATTTCTTGGCTTACAAATCGATAATATATTAAATTTGAAAACTCATATGAAAGATTATTCCAAAACTAAATTCAGCATGTTTTGCTATGAAATCTATGCAAAAGATAGTAAATATCATTACCCTAAAAACAATATGCTTTGCATACTTCCACTCGGTAATGAGTTTTGGAATAATATTCTGGGGAAATTCAACAGATAGTAACAGTATATTCCTACTACAAAAAGAGTAATTATTAGAATAATAGTAGGTACCAAATCTAGGGAATCGTGTAGGACTATTTTAAAAAAACTACAAATATAATGCCCATGGCTTGTCAGTATAATTTTTCGTTAATAAACTTTCTCGCATGTAATCGTGGAAATTTTGTAACTAATTGAACAGTTCATGGTATAAATACTGGTCAAAAATGACTTCACATTCCTTCGGCAAGTCTATCGTGCTATGAAAAATGGGTGCATTATATGTCAGTTTAATAGCCGTTATATGGATATAAAAAGTCACACTCAAAACATAACATTATTTAGGGCAAAATTAAAGAAGTATCTAATTTCTCACGCCTTCTGTCCTGTAGGTGAATTTATAACATTCAACAACGCTGCATGAATATTTCTGTCTTGTATTAAGTATCGATACTAATTCCTTGTGTTGTACTAGTATACTGTAAAACCCTTATAATATATATATATATATATATATATATATATATCAATTAGACTGTGACTACGAATTAAGACTTTGTAGTACTATTAAGATTTTTTTTACATGTTTCATATTCTAGCTGTGAAGCGATGTACGAATAACATGTAATGTAAATAAATACAACACAATAGAATTCTGAATATTACTTTGAATTATAAAATTGTGCGGATTATAGGAGATATTATAGAAGTAAACACACATTCACTACAGTCTACTGATTGTCTATCTATAATTAAAATGTATATGGCTATTTCGAAGGAACCAATAACATGCAAATTAGAAGTGAAAGGATGAATATTTAAATAGGCATCAGAATTAGGATTATTTGAGAGCTCAAACAACAAGAATTGAAAATGGAAGTAAAGGAATAAACTGGTTAAGCAGCACAAATACCAGGATGTGTTAAGGCCTTCAGAATGCGTAAGAAACATGACAGAAGACAATAACGTATTTACTTTATAAAATAGCAATCCAACAGAAATCAGGGAAGATACAGAAACATCTACACAAATAGTAAGCACTCCTGAAGGATTCTTGACAGAAGAAATTATTATTTGAGAGAATACACAATAGAGAAATTAGAAAAAAATAGTAAGGTTCAAGATACTATTATTTGCATTAATGCCAGAAGGGAATATTTGAAATAATACACTAATAGACGGGACGAAAACAGACTCCCAACAAAAATTAAGAAAACTGACCCTTTAAACCTTAAATTGGCAAAACTTCATTTCTCACACTAGTTTATTAAACTGTGTCGGACTGTAAAGAAAACAACTATCGCAATGTCCATATTTTATATGTCGTACAATATTATAGTTTTGTGAAATTTTTATTTTTCCTACCAACTTTTTTCTATTGTTCTATTAAAATTATAGCATATAGCCTATTAACCTGTTGTATCTCATAGGATACTTTGCGAATTTAAGGGTTAATGATGAAAGAGGAAAAGGATGACCACCTAAACGATAGGAGTAAAGTACTTTGACAATATCAGATGAAGTTTGGACTGGGGTACAAACAGGATGGACATCCTGTAACAGAAGAATATTTTAAAATTACGCTTTATTTAACGACGCTTGCAACAGTCGAGGTTATATCAGCGTTGCCGGTGTGCCAGAATTTGGTTCCACAGGAGTTCTTTTACATGACAGTAAATCTATCCACAACCTCGGGCACAAAAGGTCAGCACTATACCGACTACGCTACCCAGGCTGACTGTAACAGAAGAAGAAGAAGAAGAAGAAGAAGAAGAAGAAGAAGAAAAAGAAGGAGGAGGAGGCGAAGGAGAAGGAGGAGAAGAAGAAGTTTATTAATAAAAATATTTTATTATATCAACGAAAAGCACAATGTATGCAAAGGAAACGACAGGCTGACCAATGTATTGCAATTTTATTGCTACTAAAGTAAGATACTAATTTACCAACTGCAAACGAATTATTTATAAAAACATATCGATAGAATTCACAAATTTTTCCTTAAATTTGTTAATTTTTACAGTACAACAGTTCTGGAGAATAGCCCCAAAAGAATTGTTCTTCTTTAAGAGTGATTTCTTACTTTCACGCTGATGAACGTCGTGTGAGATTTTTGAGCATCTGCACCATATTCTAGCTGTTTGATTCGTTGCCAACAGTTAGGTTTTCCTGTTACCCATTGCCTACGTTCCCTGATGATGATGCCGACATGTAGTTACAAAACGTTGGATGTCTTAAAGTGCAAATGTTCTAAAATCTCCTCTTTCCTCGTTCCTCTTTCCTTGAATTCTCTGATGTTACAGAACCGATGCATAATTTCGAAACCTTGGATGTTTCCACAGACGTAACAGTGCAAAACCCAAAATTTTACATTTTGCTGAACACCGTGAAAATCTTAAATTACACTAAATGTTAAAATTGGTCTGTCCTCCGTATACTACAAATTTCTCCTTTCTTAAGACTTTTTATTTCAGAAGTTGACTTCGAATTCAGGTTTCTTATATTTTATCAAAATCTGCTCCCGAGTTTAATACGGATTTATTTTACAAAAAAAAAAAAACATTTTCTTAACAGGCCTACATTTGGTCACTAATACCAAGTGAAACCTCTGCGTCGGCAGCAGTCGAATCAGACTTTCATTCGTTCATACCGATATAGGCCTGCATGTCAAACATTTGTCGAATTCAAAGACGTAATAAGTATTAGAATGAGGAGCATCTAAATAGCAATGCAAGCATTTGACTCGAATGCCTTCTAGTGGTCGAAACTTGAAGTACAGTTATGAACCCGCTCGATTCATTTCGTTCCTGTTTTGCTTGTGCACAGTAGGGCAAGTTATGAAAGTAGCGGACCTTCATTTTGCTGATACGTTTACAAACAAGGAAGACACTGCCATTATTCTGCTCTGCGGTAAAACATGACACAATAATAGTAATAATAATAATAATAATAATAATAATAATAATAATAAATTATCAATATAATTATTATTATTATTATTATTATTATTATTATTATTATTATTATTATTATCATCACCATGTCTCTCATCACTATACACTGAATAAGAAAGCCAGAAATCTGTTTCCTCATGTTTAAAATAGCATATCAAGGCTCATGATAATTTCATTATTATTTCTATTACTATAACATTAACATATTATGGTATTTTGAAAATTGATTTATGGTACATAAATTATTACTTCAAATATTTTTGAGCAACAGCAACAAATATAAATGATACCCGGGACAAATTTAAACACAGAATAAATATGGGAAATGCATGTTGTTATTCGGTTGAGAAGCTTTTGTCATCTAGTCTGCTGTAAAAAAATCTGAAAGTTAGCATTTATAAAACAGTTATATTACCGGTTGTTCGGTATGGTTGTGAAACTTGGACTCTCACTATGAGAGATGAACAGAGATTAAGGGTGTTTAAGAATAAGGTTCTTAGGAAAATATTTAGGGCTAAGAAGGATGAAGTTACAGGAGAATGGAGAAAGTTGCATAACGCAGAATTGCACGCATTGTATTCTTCACCTAACATAATTATGAACATTAAATCCAGACATTTGAGATGGGCAAGACATGTGCCAAGTATGGGTGAATCCAGAAATGCTTATAGAGTGTTAGTTGGGAGGCAGGAGGGAAAAATACCTTTGGGGAGGTCGAGACGTAGATGGGAAGATAATATTGAAATGGATTTGAAGGAGGTGGGATATGATGATAGAGACTGGATTAATCTTGCATAGGATAAGGACCAATGGCGGGCTTATGTGAGGGCGGCAATGAACCTGCGGGTTCCTTAAAAGCCATTTGTAAGTAAGTAAGTAAGTAAGTAAGTATACCAGGTGACATCTCTGCGTCGGCAGCATTTGAATCAGACTTACATTCGTTCATACCGATATATCAAACATTTGCCGAATTCGAAGACGTAATGAGTATTAGAATGAGGAGCATCTTAATAGCAATGCAAGCTTTGACTCGAATGCCTTCTAGTGGTCGAAACTTGAAGTAGAGTTATGAACCCGCTCGATTCATTTTGTTTCTGTTTTGTTTGTGTACAGTAGTTACTACTGTAGCGGACCTTCATTTTGCTGATGCGTTTACGAACGAGGATGACACTGCCATTATTCTGCTATGTAGTAAACCGTGACATAATAATAATAATAATAATAATAATAATAATAATATTATTATTATTATTATTATTATTATTATAACTATTTATTATAATAATTATATTAATTTACTATTATTATTATTATTATTATTATTATTATCATTATTATCACCATGTCTCTCATCATAGCACACTGAATAAGAAAGCCAGAAATCTGTTTCCGTAAGTCTCAAAGAGCATGTCATGGCTCACCAGAATCATCATAAATCTAATTTCATTATTGTTTCCATTAGGCCTACTATAACATTACAATATTATGATATTTTTTAAATTAATTTATGGTACATAAATAATTATTTATAATTCCCCCTACTGATTATTGTTTCTGAACTAGCGAAATCTCGTTGATTTCATAAAACATATAAATAAATAAATAAATATATATATATATATATATATATTGCCCCTTCAATATAGACAACCCTCGTCGTTTTCAGTTTGAATGGTTTTCGACATTTGTTTCCGAGCCGGCGTTAAGGGGAGTTGGTCATTATCGCATGCAAAATAATGGTAAAAATAGCCTATCTTCAAGCAGTCATAAATATAATACTATTTATCAGAGGTCTGTTAGCTATGTGTGTATACATATTAAGCTTTAAAATGAAAAAGAATGGTTACTCTAGAGTATATCTTTACCCTTAAATTAATTTTTTTAATTAAGCACAATTTTTTTTATAAATTCACTACATGTCTGTGATTAGGTACACTCTATTCTCTTATTATAGCACATATTGAATTGAAAATTTGACCACTTACTGCTAATAGATACTAAAACATATCCTACTAAAATTATTCATGTATCTGTAATATTATGGGCATAGGGCCTATATAAATCATCACCGTCAATAAATAAAAAAAAAAATTGACGAAGATTAGTATTAGCCATATGCCCATAATATTACAGATATTTTAATAATTTCAGTAGGGTATGTTTTAGTATCTATTAGCAAAATTTTAATTCAATGTGTGCTGTGAGAAGTGAACAGAATGTACCTAATCACAGATATGTAGTGAATTTATATAAAAAAATATATTTAAATTTAAAAATTAATTTAAGGGTAAGATTTACACTAGATTAGCCATTCTTCTTTCATATTAAAGCTTAATGTATATACATATATCACTAAAAAATGAAATAGCTGTGATAAGTACTATTATATTTATGACTGCTTGAAGATAGGCTATTTTTACCATTACTTTTCTTGCGATAAGGTCCAATTCCCCTTAAAGGGTCACTTGGTGATGAATGTGTAAGCTCAAACAATTCTTAGAAATCTCATTAGGCCTACGCCTGTTTCACTTCTTATTTAACAATTTCCTGTTAGAATCCACAACTTAGATCAATATGAAGAGAAGGTGCAGATTGAACCTTTCCTTTTGCATGTAATGCATAAATAAATTTACGTAGTTTCGAAAAACAGCTACATATTAATTTTAGATATATAAAATATGGTGAGAAGAACGGAGGTCCTACTTGTTTGGTTCGTCACAATGAGTACAACACTTTTCACTCCGTCCCTGTTCACCTGAAGGAAAGACCGAGCCAATCTTCGAAACGTCGTGAAAGCATTTATCCCTTAAAACAAATAAAAAAAAGTCCAATATATAATTCTTATAAGAGCTGAAACTACCACGACTTCATACATTTAGAACATTTTGGAAATTGTTCACCCTCTTACATTCTTAGCCATTCTTAAAAGTTAATTAATTGTTTTGTTGTTAATATATTAATCTCTTTTACAAGATGTATTTTACTCTAGGTAGTCGAATCTCATTACTTGTCTTTCCTACTACTAAATGAGCAATTCTTGGATAACCCATTCGTAAATTTTATCTTAAGCACAGGTCTAATAATTTTAATATTTAACCAAATGGGGTGAATCTATAGTTTTCGGGTGTAAAATAGCTATTTTGCTAGGTCTTGATGCTTAAATACCAAGAATAATTTATACGAACTAATTATTTACTGATAATAAAATCAATTTAAGAAGCACAATTACAACTCGAACAAAAGTAATTTACAAATCTATAATACGTTAACGAATCTATGTTTAATCTCTGGACCGCTCCTTTCGCGCCGCGATTTTGAATTTCTTATGAATTTTATGAAGAAAGAAAGCAGTGACAGTTTTACCCACAACGTGGAGGACTTCAGCGCCGCAATCCAATAGCTACAGAGCATAAGGTTATGTGAAGGTTATGTGATTCGTTAATTTGAATTATTTTCATTTAGTAATACAATCTCTAGAAAAAAATCATTACAAAATATAAATTTTGTATGGACTCTCAGCTCGCCTTTATTGATCGATAGTCAGTTTTTCAAGTATATATGTGTATATTAAATAATTCATCAAAATTTTGTTTCGTGTGTTTTATGTTCACAAATGAATAAAATTTTGTTTAAAAAATTCTTAACATAATACAAAAAAATCATCTTTGTTTTCACAGTAGCTACATAGCATAAAGTTCTCTAATTCATCTTAATCTTGATGAGTTTGACTTAGTACACAATCTTCGGAAATAAGATTGCTAAACATAAAATTGTTTTTCCCCCTCAGTAATACAATCTCTGGAAAAAAAACATTACAAAATAAACATTTTTATGAACTCTCAACTCGCTTTTACTGACAGGTAGTCAGTCTTTCAAGTATGTAGGTATGTGTATATTACATAATCCATCAACATTTCGTTTTTCGTGTTTTATGTTTACAAACGAATAAAATTTTGTTTCAAAACGTTCTTAATATAATACAAAAAAAAAATCTTTGTTTCCACAGTCGCTACAGAGCATAAAGTTCTCTAATGCATCTTAATCTTGATGATTTTTACTTATTATATAAAAAAGTTAATCTTTGTTTCTACAGTAGCTACAGAGCATAAAGTTCTCTAATGCATCTTAATCTTGATGATTTTGACTTATTATACAATCTTCGAAAATAAGATAGCGAAACATGAAATTCTTTTTCCCCCCTCAGTCATCTTTACAGCGCGATACATTGTCTTCCAAGTTAACGTTAATTAAGTGGGTATTTGTAATTAATGTTAAGTAAATATATCTGCAATTTCACGCATTATCTCAGTATTTATGTAAGGACAAATATCAGCCTCTAAGTCATGACAGCCCAACAAATTCAACTTACATATCATACGATGTCAGTATTTGACATAGAGCAATAAAACCAAGGAAGAAATGGAACAGAACATGATTATTTGTCTTTCGGCCGTTTCGCTAGAATGCGCTTCCTTCTCATAAGGTCTAGTAGATATGTTTTTATTCCTTGCTTGGTTCCATAACACCCTCTCACTGATTTAAGTCTTCCTCATATAGTTGGCCTTCTTGGAACTCAACTAATTTTTGTGCGCGCGATTCGGAGGCGACAGTATAATGTAACTGCTTGTTTTTACGTCGTCTTTCTTTATTTGCTCTCATCTTCTTCCTTTCTTTAGTTCTTCTTCCTACGTCTCAATTCTCTTTGCGTTTCGACTTCGTCACCAACTGAAACTTTTAGTTTGTTAGGAAACTCTGTTCGATAAAGACACCACTGCCATCTGCGAGCATGGATATGAATTTCACCGATACTCAGCGCACTCTTTTATAGCGGCGGTGTTTTCAGAAACTAAAACAATATATATTTTGATGTGTTGTAGTCAATAACATTCCGACACTTTTATTATTCGCGACGTATGCGACACGATGTCTTTGTAGTGTCATGAATGAAATTGTTTCAAGCTATTGACAGCCATTAATTTGTAGGCGTACTTAAAAATTAATGCGTATGCTATTAATACATAACCCAATTCCTATCATGAGGAGATTTTATAAACAATACATTTCATAATCAATATCATCATCATCATCATCATGTTTTCATCCATTCCGTTTTGGCTTTCTTACGTATAAAGAACCCATATAGTCATATAGTACGATGACACAAAATAATCACTCAAGACATCAGCTAACAAACATAAGTCAAAAGATATTTCAGTTTCTTCCTTTCCAGGTCAGCGGAATTTGCATTTCGAAACTTTACCGCTTCAGGCACATGCAGACCAATAAATTATGCTACCTGTAAGGAAAATAAACCACATCCACACTATGATTATTGAATAAGAATAATTAATATGCGATAAATTGAGTTTTAGGTAGTTGTAACTAAATTTTAAACTCACATTTTTAAAGTTATCATTGTAACAACCAGTACATGCTGAACCAAACTCGAGGTATGTGAATCCATTTGTTCTCAAGCTACTGTAATTTATAAAACTTGATTATTAGTCGATATTAACATTCCCCTTGAGTAAATGTTTTAATTTAAATGAACTGAAATTTTGAATAACACCGTACATCTCATATATATATATATATATATATATATATATATATATATATATATATATATATATATATATATATATATACATACAAACAAAAAATATTCTGCGTTTTTCATATGTACACTTTACTGTCCATAAATTTTTAAACTTTAAATTTTATTATCAAAAGACAATGGGCAATCAATAAGTTTCCAAACTGCTCTAAATGTGGGCAACATAGAGGAAATAGAAAATTGAGAAGTTATGTAGAATCAAAGAAACGCCTGGAATGTATACAAAACGATTCACTTGAAAGGCAGAAAAGAAGAATAACCTTAAGGCGTATGTAGAGAGCATCCAGGAAAAATCGCATTAGATCCTCGACATATTTGAACAGAATCACGTGTAGAAGCTCAGTTCTTAAAGATAATCTGACGCTGTTTGATAGATTGACTCAACAGGCATGGAAGCAATGATCTTCAGTGACACGCGCTTGTATGCAATAAATATAAGTGCAGTTCAGAAACATATTAATTGTACCTTATACTATTATTATTGTTATTGAGCCTATCAAAATTTACACTAAAACTCAATGCACATAAAATTCCACAACAAATTTCAGTCCTTCTATCTTTTACATAATTCTTAGGAATTTTAAACTAATATGAATAAGAAATGTGTAGCAAGGGACATTTTATACTGCTGAAAAATAAAGAACAATGAAAACAGCGAAGGTGCTGTGTGCAGGATCATAAAATACAATGTTTCGCTAGGAACTTTGAAAAGAGTTCAACAGATAAATTCGTACCATTTCTTATGAGAGGGAAAAAACTAAATTTCAGTATCTTTGTCCAAATTCCTTAAATTATAGTTAAACCTACTCATAATAATTCCCTTGTCAGAACATCCAGATCAGATTGCTAGACTTTTGTCATTATTGGATAAATGAAAATACCGTATGCCAAAAATTATTCTTGATAATCTTAATTTATAACATCGGTGAACAGTGCAGTTTCTACCTACCGGAGTATTGTCTGATAAATAAATATTTTCTTTATTGATAAATATATTTTTTCCTAGAAGCTATAATTACATGACAATAAATTATCTACTCGAACTATTGATTTCATACGATTTTTAAACATGATATTATACTGCACTTTACTGCAGTTTCATAGTCCCTCTAAACATATCATATTTCCAATATGTTCATGTGAATCTATTTCTAAGCAGAGTGCTGCATTGGCGTTAAATCGCTCGCTCGAACTCGGTCAAGTGTCGGACCCTCGAGTGAGGTAGGATCGGTCGTGATACGCTCGTAATAAATAGAAGCACAGTACAAGGTTATCTGACCGATATGTCCTAGCTTGTATGGAAGGC